>NW_008666452.1:4013-17344 GCF_000695815.1 Acanthisitta chloris | reverse complement strand
CTGCTCAGGTGCTGCCTGTCATGTTTGTTGGGCCTTCTAATGCACTGTTTTCCACACAGCAAGCTATGGCAAAATACTTTTGTAGAGTTAGTTTTGCCAGCTTAACATACTGAAATGGCTCAGCGCAAAGTCCGATGCACCCTCAATGCCATGTCAAAGAGACAATCCAGTATCAAGTATTTCCCACTTCAAATTCTCCTCACAAAGGGGAATCTCTCTCTCTCACCCTATGCAAAATAAAATCCTTCTTTGACCACAGGTACACTGGCAAAACTAAAAAAGGCAACTAGTTTCAGAGCACATGTAGTCTTCAGGCCAAGTCTCAACAAACTATTCGGTATACACAACACACAAAGCTTTGAAACAATTTTGAGTTCTGTTGGGCTTGAAGAATAATACTGTGGTGTATGTCAAAACAGTGTAAACTACAGAGGAGCAACTACAAGAAATCAAAATGCCTCAGTCTCAAGGACTCACAGATGCACTGTTGACAGATGGTTATTGGGGGAATATGGTAAGTACAGTCTGCAAAATCCAACACAGATGCAAAAATCAAGCTAACACAAATACAAAATACTTCACCTGTCCTTGAGCTCTTTAAGAAAATGAAACTTAAAAAGGTTACACTCCTCAAACAATCATATTATTTTAAACTGAATGCATTTTGTGCCACCTAAATATAAGACGTGATTCTATGGCACTGCTAACACTAATACCTTGAATTTAACACAGCCTCAGGATGAAAAAGAAAGCCTTGAGCAGTTGCCCCATCACTGAATCTAGCAGCAAAAGAAGATAAATTTGTTATTGCATGCTAGGTGGGAAGAATAAAGGAAAAAATTGCAGAGTACTAAGAGACACAAGAAGAGTTACTGCAGAGCTGAAGTCTGCAGATTAAATATACTTAATATAGAAAAAAATTACAACCTTTTAACTTCGCTGGACGGAGTGATGAGAGCTTAACTAATTTACCTTGAGCTGATTATCATCTGCCCTACTATGTTTCTAGCCCACACTACATCCATGAATTCCTATATTTAGTATTATTATCATACTAATTTACATATCTTAATGACTTCTGCTTATTTGGAAAAGGCTGGCAGATGCTATGCTTGTTCTTACGAACGAGGAAAAGAAGCTTATCTTAGAGAAGCGTAGTTTGAAATTTATACATAAACAAGACTAGAAAAGCTTACATCCATTTACACAACTCTACATGAAGTGCAAGGTATTTTATTCTTATTTTAGTATCTTCAAGTGACCTTCACTGCCTTGCACCCAGAAACACTCAAAACGCCAAAATCCTAATTAGGTATTTTGGCTGCATCCACACTGCCTTTACACCTCTAACAACAAGTTCAAGAGTAAATTTGTCAGGACATGGGCAGAAAGCAACTTTCAGATTGTTGAAAGCACCAACAAGTGGTGCTTGACAAAGAATGGCCTTAGCCATGCTTTCCAAGGCACTTTCCCACATACTTTTGTACCTCCACACTCCCTATTCCCCAGGATCCCATAACACTCATCCAACAACCACCACAGAGCAACAACTTTGCAGCCTATGATCAGTGTTGAAATCACTAAAATCTTGTGAAAGGCCACAAATGCAGAGCTTTTGCTTTGTTAGGATGGCATCACTATCATGAGATGGACTTTGAAAGCCTGTGGGTGTGTTGCAGCAAGTGCACACACCTACAACTCTGTGTTCTCGAGGTCATGCCACCCACAGAGACCACAACTGACCTGCTGCAGAACCACAACTTGGTGAAACCATGATAGTAAGGACCATCAAGGCAGCTGATTACCCAGCACTGACCTCAGCCAGGCAACATACCATTGTACCTCAGCCAGCACACCTGGCTCCAAGGCCTCTCACTTCAGTAGAAGTAAGTCTCATCCTGCTTCACCTGATTTTTCAGTGGGAAGAATGAGTCTGACTGAGGGATCTGACTGAGGCATCGACAATTTGAGATAAGCAGGTCAGGTGCAGACAAGCCACATGACTGAGTCTGGACTCACATCTTCACTTCACATGAGCTTTTTCTCCCACCTTATGAGCCCTTCAACCTGAGGATACAGCATTTCCAAAGGAAGAAAAACTGCATCAGCCCAGTCACCCAACTTTTAATGGGCTCCATCAAACAAATAGGAGAGGATGAGGAGGAATGCAGGCATAGTCTCTAAAACACCAAAATGAAAAATGCATGAAAAAAAGGCAAGATGGTGACTGATAATTCCCACAGAAGCCTCAGGCTTTGGTAGATGTCTAGGTGGTAGCTATAATGCTAGAAGCTACCGGACCAGCAGTCAGACCTACCTTTCTATCTCTACTTTGCAGATGGAGGATGATACAACACCCAACTGCTCAGATTGCCCCAAAAACACATGGTCTGAGGTTGCACACTGAGTAAGATTGTGGCCTGCTTCATTAAAGCTATAGCCTTGATTTAATAACATGATCTCAAAATTACTTCTACTAATAAACTGTTAGGGTGGGAGAGTTACCAAAGAGATCACTTAGGTGAAAAAGTAAGAAACTTAAATTCTACAAGAAATGTAAAGTGTATCCTGTTGTTACATAACTGTTCTGAACATCAATAATTATTTAAAGCACATCCACTTCAGAGGCCTTCAGACACAAACAGCTGTAACAAGCTCTTTGTCTGACAGTACAATTAAAGCATAAGGGAAGGACTCCTTTAATACAATGTTTTACAAATCACTTAAATGAAATTTAGACATTATTTGTGTAGTCAGCTCTCCAGTAAAGAAAAGAATAAGCAATAATATGCAAACACTGTATGCAATGGTGTGCAACACATGGAATTATTTACTTGCACTAAACCTTCATTTCAATACTAGTATTTTTCAGATTATTTTTTAATGATTAATTTCTATGCATAACAGTAGAAGTCAAGCAGCCTTCCATTATACAGCCTTTTCCTGTTCTGCTAACAGAATCTAGATGATCTTGATCTCAATGTCTTTTTCTAAAGTGTACAGCATGTGAAACTGTTTTCATAGATTGTAAAGGACAAGAAGAGACAAACACAGAGCATTCATGTTTACTATGGTTACCTGAAGTTGCTGTTCCTTGAACATATCTGGATGTGGAGAATTGAGTATATCATCTGCCAACTGTGCTTGGCTATCAATATTAACTGGGGTTGTAGCTTTGCTACACAAGAACTTGCTGAAGATCTCTCGAGCTCTGTAAGAAAGCTACAGAAAAGAAACATTAAATGTATGTTGGCTTTAAAACCATACCTTTTTAGATAGGTGTTTCTTACACTGACATATTCCACCCAAAAATCTCCAGCCATTCCTGTTTCCTTGATATTTATAGTTTTCATATATCAGGATTTTTTTAGTTTTAGGCATATAAATAGGTTTGTTCTTTGAAATTGCAAATATTCATCAAATAGTTCTTAGGTAGTAAAAGTTGTCAATAAAATAAAAACTAAAATAATCAAGCTATGAAAACAAGGAAAGTCAAGCACAGCAATTTATTTCTTTTACAAAGAGAGTAGATTTTTTTAGATTTTAGACCTTTCACATAACAGTTACTATTTAAATAAATCCTCCAAGATTAAATTCCTAGAAATTTGAAAAAGGTAAGTATATGTATCAATATTTACAGTCAAACCCATTCATTTTTAACTTGTTTACCTTCAAACACCCACATCATGGAAATAATGAAAAAACACCAAACTAAGCTCAAAGCCTTTAAGGATGGTGTTCAGAAAATACACTGTTTGAAGACAGAAGAAAGTGAGGAAAAAAACCCCTTAGAGGTCCACAAAAGAGCAAAGAGAGACTTGGAAGATGAATCCTTTTCCACCATGTAAACCTGACTAGACATGGCTGTGGTTGCCAATTTGCACAAAATTCACCAAAACTGCCTGACCAATGTAGGACTACCTTAAAAAGATGAGATGGAGATTCTCATAGTTTTAGAACAAACATGACTACACTTAGAGCAGCAGATAATCTAGTTATAAACACATTATGTTGGCTGGTGGAGGAAGTCTTGCTGAAAGAGCGTACGAGGACTCTCCTTGCCACGATAAATTAGATTGCTCTGCATTCCCTTGCCTTGGGCTACCACAGCTGTCGATTCTCAACATCCAGTATACCTTACCTCATTTTTACAGAACTACCTCTGCACTTCACTGCAGTTTAAATATGTTTAACATCTTAACTTTAGGTCAGTCAACCCTATTTCATGATGCCTCAGTACAAAGACCAAGCACAGCTCCAATCATTTAAATAACCTCAAAGAAGTAACAATTTTTGAAGAAGCAACACCATGTACTGAAACACAACACTGACTTACCTCTTTTTTATCATGTGCTGGTACATGGTTAAAATATTCACAGGCCTGCCAAAATAAAATATTTTCTTCACTAAATTCTTTCCGTAGAAATTCCTACAGGAAAAAAAAAAGCAAATAAATAAACATCTCAAAGAAAAGTTACTTGTCAATTCAAACATCATATTTATAATCCCTTCTAAGTTTGCATAATGGTAACTTTTCAATCCGTCTCACAGTCCAGTTTTTTTAGAAAGTAATGCATGTCCAATACATACCTAGTGCTTCTCCTCTTTATCACTTCTTTTTAAATGTATATAACTGAGAAGAATCCATCAAGTTGCAATCAAACAATTTCCAAGTACAAAGATGAAGTTTGAAATGTCATGTTAAGTAGTGTATAAACTAGTGAATAAACTTTTAATAAAACTTTAAATAATTTATAAACTACATTTAAAAATGACACTGCAAACCATCTGTCTTTAACTGCAGCTCTGCTGACATAGCAGAGTAGAAGTTCATCGAGCAGTGCAGCTACTATCACATAGAAAATACAGAAAAATCTTTTATCACTGCTTGCTGATGTGGTTTCATGGGCTCTCCTTGAAAAATACTTATTTAGAGGGAAAAAATATCTCCCAGTACAACACACAATAATCAGAAGATTTATATTACAGCTTGCTAAAGTCCAAATGAAGACTAGGACCCCATTCAGTTGGAAAACTCTACAACCACAAACTGTCCTGTATTCAAATCTGTATAATTCAACATTCTTTCAGCATCTTACAATGAAAGCATTTGAACCATTAAGGGGGGGAAAAACTATTTAAAAATTAACTTGGTTCTCTAAAAAAATTATCTAGACACTTTTGTAATTGGAACAATGCTAGATTATACTTTAGAGCTTTTAGGTATCTGTGTTTAATTGGAGATATTATTCTAAGTGAGCCACAAACCACAACCTTTATTTAAGTGTCACAATGGTATCACTGAAGCTTCCTTATCATCCAAGGCAGCCTCAGGAAGCAGTGTAATAAGAATCTCCACAGAAATACTTAAGAATTAAGTTTATTTGTGTTTTTCAGATTTCCACAGAGTTTAGGGAGTCCAACTGTAAGAAAACAATTGAGATAAGCTACAATGCAGGGAAATTAAATCCCCTAGAAAGCTCTCAATTTAAATTAAAAGTTCTTCAGATACATAACCTGAGACATCAGATGTATAAAAGACAATCCAGAGAGTAGTCAGGGGACATTTCTGCATTTTAGATGTAATTACATATTAAAAGATAATCAAATTAGTGAGCAGGAACTGGAACACAACTGCCTACTTCCCCACTCAGCATACTATGAATCTACAGTCCATCTTGCTTGCTTTGTGGCCCCACAATTTGGGTATAGCTGGCTGTACAACAATTCACCTTCACCAGGAAAACTAAGTGGTGCTCCAGCTGGAACATTAGGTCACCCCACAGTTGTCACACATAGCTGGGAAGCTGTGGATGTTGGTCTGAACCCCTTGAGGTTAAAACCTGCAAACAGGTCTCTCACTTCCTGGCTGACTGCTCTAATCAGCAGGTTATTATGCAAAGAGTTGAGTATTTGCAAAACATGCAAAATCTCTCCTCGAAGAGTAGTTCCTGCTCTGTGACAAAGCTGTCCTCAGGAAAGGCAGATGCATGCTGAATCCCAAATGCACCGAGATGTAACCATGAATTAAATGCTGATGCTCAGTGTACAGAAATCTGTAACTGCACAGTGTTATTACAACCTGGTTGCAAATTAGTCTAAGCAATGGCTCTGGACATCTCCTGGGCCTTGAGAAAATGATGGTGCACACAATAAACTTCAGCATTCCCTAATTGTTCTTTAAACTAGGTATTTCTTTAACACATGCACTTTTGCAATGTTTATAAAAATAAGTCCTAATTAGAATAAAATTGGGGGTGGAGGGGGAGTAAAACTTCCAGAATATGAGGTTGCCTTTTTGCTGAAATGTAATATACCTTTAACCTTTTAATTTGCACGTTAATTAAAAAGACATGAGCTACTCTCTGTGTTTTTGATAGGTTTTGAACTTTCATAGGAGTAAAAAATTGCTGCAATTTCTTAAGTGTACCTAAGTAAGTTTACTGATGGTTTACAAGTAACTAGAAAAGCCAACTAAACTTTCAGTAGCATCCCCACAAACTACATAATTTTTCAGGTGAACTCTAACATCAGATCAGAATTGTCATTTTTCTTCCAGTCTGACAAGAATTCCTACAGTATCTAAGCAGAAATGCTAATAACTCCTAGGCTACTCTGCTAAACCACAGAACATAATATCCAGGATATGTTACTTTGCTTTCATCTTCTCTATTTCCTCAAACAGATGTTCATTGTTAATGTGGTTTTTGGGTCCACACACCAGTTAACATGGAAGTCTGGTTATTAACTATTGTGATATCTTAATCTTTTTGTATCAAGTAAAGGAGTCTTTGTGAGTTACTGCACATTCCAATAATCTATGTCTCCTACACTACAGGTTTCTTTATATTCTCTTTGTGAAAACTGTTCTTGTGTAACATATTCAGAATCAGCAACATACTCTCAGTGCAACAAAGCAAAAGTATATACACTCAATTTCCTTGCATGTAAAAGAGAGATGATGCTATTTACAACTTCATAAATGTGCAGTGAAGAACCTTAATTTATGCTCTGCAATACTCAACACTATTCCTGCAAGTTCCAGCTTTAACCAGCGCTCTTAGCTACCGTAATTACTTCCAAAATGTATTTCTGAAAACCTTTTACAGGAAGATAACCCACTATATCATTGAAAAAACTTGTGTGGCTTCCAACGTTTCAGTAGACAAATGTGAACAGTTACCTATTCTCAGGGAACTACTAAAACTACTTCCTTTTTCTTGTCCAAAGGCTACAGATACAAAAATAGCAACATGTTTTACAAGATGAGGAAGGTTTCTAAAAGTTCACAGACAAAGCAAAATATAGCTTCCATTTTTATCTGAAACTTCTGCTATGCATAAATGCATGGCAAGATATGTCTTACTATGAACTCCTATTCAACCAGTTTAAACTTAGAAAGATGCTGAGATACCAACTGAGCATGAATTAACTCCCATCTCTTGTCCTGTGCAAGGATAGTGTCAAGAAAGAAAAAAGAATACAGGAAAACTACTGCAGCAGTATCATGTGTTTTGAAAGGCCTCTTATCGTCCCTCAAAACTCACCGAAAAATATTTAATACCAACAGAATCCTGAAGAAGTCGCTCAAATGAAACAGCCCAGCTTGCAACTCTTCTTTCTCGAAGTCGTCGACAGCTCTGTACACTGGGAAGACTGGCATTGCTACTAAGGCTGTTTTCACTGATGCAGTCTTTTAACTCACTGCTATTCAGCTCTGTTAATAAAGGAAATGAACAAATGTGTCAATAAAGTACTCTTCACTTCTATTCTTCAAAGCTGTTTACTTGATTTATCACACCTCCTGCCCAAGCTCACAGTAGCGCAGGCTTCAAAATAAGCCTCTCCATTTTTATTAAGAGCACTTGCTTAGAAAAAAAGCAATTCCAAACATCTCTCAAGTTTCTTCTGTTCTACTGCAAAGAAAACTAAATTAGTTTCTTAAAACCAGTCTCCTGCCAGAAAAAAAGAGGGTCAGGCACAAAATGAAATCTTTTTCTCTTGTTGCACAAAATAAAATACCTTGGACGAATTTTCCTGCTTATATTCCTCACCCCACAGACTGCACTCAAGGAAAGTACACCTTCAAGAACCCACCATTCACCAGAATGTGGGATAAAATCTATTTGGTGATAGGAGATAGCAAAATTTCATATACATTTAAATCGGTAGAGACAGTGAATCTGTGAAACTTTACACTGAAATACAAGATTCCTGTTAAATACTGAAAGTTTAGTAAAGGAGTCAATTGAGGAAAAGAACATGAAGGAAAATGAGTTATTAATGGATGATCTTTGAGGTCTCTTCCAACCTGGTTGATTCTATGATTCTATGATGCCTTCCTCATCCACAGCAAGTAGAAGCATCAAACCATACATCCCCAACTTATTATGGTTTCTGACAAAAACAGGGATCTGTTACTCCCTTCCAGACTCCAGCTAAGATACTGGAATAATCTAGGGACCCCAAGATGAGAAAGGAACACATTCTTAGATCTTGAAAAAAAAACCAGAAGTGCTTCTGTATTCTGAAAAACATAGAGAGGTCAGGAAAAAACAACCTTGTGCAGCAGCTCAACTAATAATTTCAAATACTGACCCCAGATCATCTTTGTCATATATCAGTACATAGAATATGCAGACAAAAAAAATCTTGAAGTGACCACCTGTTCACAGAAGTGGAAAGGTGAACTGCTTAGAACAGGGTTCTAGTTACAAACTTGTCATTTATTTGTTGCATGCCCAAAGAGAGACAGTAGAGTCTCTCCATCTCTCAGTGTACATAAATGTAACACTGGTATAGTACCCACAGACACACTTCACAGAGGTGATCTAAGGTTTAATTCATTGTGAAGACAAAACTAAAGCCTTATCTATCTGGTTGGATCTCCTAATGGACCCTGCTTTGAGCAGGACAGGTTGCACTAGAGAGATGCCAACCCAAATGAGATTCTGTAATGAAGGGAATGAAAAAAAAGCAGGCATTCAATTATTTGTAAAATAAGCAGTAACAGACATGACAAAATAATATTAAAATTAAAGAGATGGTATATTCAATAATTTCATGCCAAATGGAAAAGCAAGTATGCAGCTCACTAGAAATGTAAACAGATTGAGTAAACTAATCATCTCTGGAGATCAGGAGAAATGCCTGAAGATTGGAAGATGGCAAATGTCAACCAGTCTTCAAAAAGGGCAAGAAAGTGGACCCAGGGAACTATTGGTCAGTCAGCCTCACCTCAATCCCTGGAAAAGTAATGGAACACCTCATTCTGGAGGCAATCTCTGCCCACATGGAAGAGAAGCAGGTGATCAGGAGTAGTCAGCATGGGTTAACTAAAGGTAAATCATGTTTGACAAACCTGACTGCCTTCTACAATAAAACAACCGCCTGGATGGATGAAGGGAGAGCAGTGGACATTGTCTACCTTGACTTCAGCAAGGGTTTCAACACCACGTCCCGCAGCATTCTCACTGGCAAACTCAAGAAGTGTGGGGTGGACGAGTGGACAGTGAGGTGGATTGAGAACTGGCTGAGCAGCAGATCCCAGAGAGTTGTGATAAGTGGCAAAGTCTAGTTGGAGGCCGCACTAGTGGTGTCCCCCAGGGTTCTATACTGGGCCCAGCATTGTTTAATCTATTCATCAGTGACTTTGACGAGGGGACAGAGTTGGCTTCTCGGCAAGTTCGCTGATGATACAAAACTGGGAGAAGTGGCTGATACCTCAGAGGGCTGTGCTGCCCTTCAGAGGGACCTCGATAAGTTGGAGAGATAGGCAGAGAAGAACAAACTGAAATCCCACAAGGGCAAGTCCAGGTCCTGCACCTGGAGAGGAATAATCCCAAGCACCAATACACGTTGGGAGCTGACCTGCTGGAGAGCAGCTCTGCAGAGAAGGACCTGGGGGTCCTGGTGGACAACAAGCTGTCCATGAGTCAGCAGTGTGCCCTTCTGGCCAAAAAGGCCAATGGAATCCTGGAATGCATTAAGCAAAGTACTGCCAGCAGGTTGAGGGAGGTGATTCTCAACAAGGATAATATTTAAGGACAACAGTAATGCATCAGATATATAAATATTTTTCTTAGCCTAATCACCATATTAATCAGAGCTAATTACAAACACAACAAATAATGCCACATTTTCTTATATAAATATTTATTCACTTTTTCCTTTAAGGCATAGGAAAGAACATAACCAAGTCAACTGTTAGCTTCATTAGAGAATACCTGTCACCACAGTGAAACTATTGTGAAAGAAGCTAATGTGAATCTGAAGAGAATGATATCTAAATTTATTATCTGAAGTATTTTGCTTTAACTCTGCAGGTGGATACATTTTATTTTACAGTCCAGGATATAAATAGACACCCACTTCTTGATAGATCTGGAACAGTTTCAGATACTGCCTCGCTCCTAGAGGGTTCAATCCCCAGCGTTCTCCAGTGATGAATGATGAAAATTTCCTTGTTCCTTCCAGGCAAAGTCAGAAAGGTAAACTCATCCCACATACCAAACCCTTGAAACCTACTTGGCTGACAGAGGGAAATTAGGGAGCAGCCACACAAAGTGCTCAGCTCTCGATCCAGGAGTCACAGTGCCTTAGGACTTAGAAGGGATTGCAAAGTGGCAGGCACAGCAGTCATTAGCTGGTCAGCCTCACCTCCCTCCCAGTGGCAGCCATTCAATTTCAGAAGGGAGACCAAACTGCAATTACAGCCTCCAAGAGTTTACACCAGTGAGTAACTGCTAGCTACCTTTAATTGCTAGCAGCTGCTCACTCTCTCCAGCTCCTCAGAGTTACACTCACTCTGAACTTCACTGGGTTCTCCTTCCTCTGATACTCTGCCCACTCCAGAGGTCCCATGAAAACAAATGAACCAAAATAAGACTATTTGCAACAACTGTGAGAGCTACTGGCACAGGTTCTCCAACATGTTAACGTGGCATTAAGGGATTACTCATTCCCAGTAAACTGCCACTGTTCTGGTGGACTTTATTTAGTTAATTCAGACTTTTTTTTCCACAAAGAACTATTTGGATTTATACTTAACCCTGGCATTTGCTTTGGTTTTCTTTAAAGCAGAAATGCAGTCAGTTTGCTTTTGAAATCTGTAGAGCTTTAGACTGGGGTATCTGTCAACCTGAAAACAATGCAGGACGAGGCTGTTTCCCAGAAAAGGCTTGGTAATTCTAGTTTGTTTTACCACACCAATCAACAGTTGCACTTAAAACAGTTATAGCCTAGTGCAGATACACCATTTAGAATTGAGAAAAAGAAAAATCAGATGGACATAAAAAAACTTCCCTAACACTAGCACACAATTTATCCAAATCATGCTTAAATGAATGCTGTATAAGCCATAACTGCTGCTCCATTCCTCTTGTGGAGGAATGTTTCCTACGTAAGACGTCAGCATCAGGTTTCCTAACTCTCACAGCTCCTGCATTCCTAGGTACACACAGCCCACCTTGAAAAGCAGGAATAGAGGAACTTTCCAACTGGGTCACATGTTTTGTCTAATGACCACTCTGTGTTGAGCATCAGAGAAAACAGAGCCCTGATTCCCACCCTCCAACACTCTAATTGCAAGGCTGTCGTGCAAAGTGGACTCCTCCTCCTCATAAAGTACTTAAAAAAACAAAACAAGGTATTGGGAACCTTGGGATGCCAGAGAAGCTTAATCTGAAAAATCCCAATTCTGCATGGACAACTCTGCAGTGCTGAGAACTTTCCAAATGTCTCCCTTCCTTTGCCCAGTCAGAAGCAGCAACTCAACTTGCATTACCTGTAAAGGAGGCTTGTTGCTCAAGCATCCCAGGGACCTAAATTTATTTCTGTTCTGTTTGAAAGCAACCATACCTAGTGAGGAAAAACTACTTTCTGTGCAAGCTCATTCAGTTTCAATTATTGCCTTTTAAAAATACAGAACTGACACAAAGTGCCCTCTAAAAAGTCCTCAAAAACCAGTATTTTACACCTTTTGTGTTTATGTATTCTCTGGAGGGTCTTAGTTTTATTTATTTTACAAAACCAGCATTGCATAAGAAAATGCATTTAATCAACTATATCATGAAAGTATTCAGGATAAAATGGCTTGGAAAGTTTGGATTTAAATAACATAAAACATTAAGCCTGAATACAATTCACGAAGGATATTTTTATGCATTTGTTTATAAAATCCATATAAATTTTTCAACCTACAAATACTTTCTAGTATTGTGAGAAGCTAAACATCTTCTTTGCAACCATCGGAATGCAAACACTCATATCATCAAGATATTCTAGTTAATCACTAAATGCATTACCTGGATAAAGCTGATAAGAACCACTGTGGTGCCACCTAATCAAATACTTCAACCTCTTCACTGCAAGCCATCCTTCTGAATCCATACCAAGTTCAACTGTAACGTCCCGGAATCCATTGGGTGTAGATTAGTCTTACTGCGCAGCACACTGTTCCTCTGCAATTTTGGGATGAGGGAAACTAACGCATTTCCCCCAGAAATTCCTGGTAGCCTTTAACACCATTCTAAACAAATTGATTCTTTACCCTCGTGGCTCCAAGCAGAGGAAAGCAATAGTATACTTAACACAACGCATTATAAAATGCTGCATAAATAATTTAAAGAAAAGACCTTTTGCCACTGCTGCTAAAGGAACTTGAATTATTTATGCTACAGTGGAACAGCTACAGCAAGCATGCAGCACCAGCGGAACTGACAAATAACTCATATGCCTGTTGGAGGAAATAATCCATCTGTAATTATAGTGTAAAGAGCATAAACAGTGTTTTGTTTTATTTTGTACTTCCTTGCGGATTTTTTGCTCTGTCTTCTTTAGTTACTTTTTAAAAACCCAGTTTTACATTATTTATTATGGTAAGCATCAGCCTCCTTTCGAAAAAGTCTTTAAGAACTCTCTACCTTAAGAAAATTCTTTCCAGGTGATGAACATTACAAGCAAAAATCAGCAAAAATTACAGCAAAGCAGTATCTTAGGAAAAAGATGTGCATATAGTATCTGTTAAGCTGAAGTATATGGAAATAACAGACTTCAGCTTTGTGGAACTGATCTCTGTGGCGAATAGCAGGTAAGAACTGACTTAAACATTCTCATTAGCTCAGATACCTCACCACCTCTCTGTCTGAGAGATGAATTATGATGTATTCCTCTTGTATGTCCTTTGACCTTAAGGTTTTTCCTTTGTAAAGTGCCATCCATCCAGATATAAATAGCAAAGTGAGACATTAGCTGGGGACTATTGATCATCCCTGTGACAATTCAGATGGCACAGTGCTCAAAACATCAGCTGCAGCCTGCGTGCTGTGTAC
>NW_008666452.1:0-4001 GCF_000695815.1 Acanthisitta chloris | reverse complement strand
CAGCAGGAAAGGGCAGTTTGAGCTGGGAAGTAAGAGAAACCTGCTAATTACAGGTCGCTGCAGTAACATAAAACCATTTCTGCTATTCCTAGAGCATAGGTGCTGCAGATTAGTTGATCTATAGCAGTGATCTTGCATCTAAGCATTATTACAGTTTGTATTCTGATTGCCTGCAATTCATTAAGCAAATCAATTACAGTTACGAGTTGCTCCTGGTCAGCATCTCTGGAAGCAGCACTAATTTATGTACCTCTATCTTCTACATGTTACTTATCCTGCAAAGCCTAAGTGCATAGTTTTGGCTGATAAGAACATCCCAGCCTTGCACAAGCTGAGAACCATGCAAAATAAACACAACAAGGGGTAGATGGTTTCCAGAGCCTGGCTCCAATGCAATAAAAGCCATAGGGCATAAGGCTTCATTGACCATGGAAAGAAAATGTACAGAGATCTGTTGTGCCTCCTATTATACTGAAGGGATGTATATAAACACATACGAATTATTTGTATACATTAATTTCCTTCCCAGACTAAAGATTAAGAACAGCATTTATAGTATCTAGTCATATGTACAAATACTAATATTAATTAGTAAAGTAACGTGGAAGAGAAGGAGATACCTTAGAGCAGCCATCCAGTACCTAAAGGGGCTACAAGAAAGCTGCAGAGTGACTTTTGACAAGGGCATGGAGTGACACAAGGAGCAATGGCTTTAAACTGAAAGTGTGTAGATTTAGACAAGAAATTTTTCGCTGTGACAGTGGTGAGACACTATAACAGCTTGCCCAGAGAAACTGTGGACATCCTGTCCCTGGAAGTGTCAAGGCCAGGTTGGATGGAGCTTGGAGCAACCTGGGCTAGTGGGAGGTGTCCCTGTCCATGGCAGGGGGGTTAGAATAAGATGACCTTCAAGGCGCCTTCCAACTCAAACCATTTTGTGATTCTATGATGATAAAGATTTAGACTAGGAAGGGAAGTATGCACTGCTGTACTAATGGTTACACTGATGAAAATTTCTCTGAACTAGACATGCCCTAAAATGTGTAAATCTGCAGATCTATTAATGCATTAGTGAGATTAAGGAAGATTGGAAAAATTTCAGCACTGAGATATGCTCAATAAAAGTAAAAGCTAGAAAATGCAATACAGACATGAATAAGTGCTTTCTACTCAATGCAGCCCTAAATGAAATTAATTATGAATTTATTTAATTTCAGTTTTACTGGTTACAGTCTCTCTGGTTCTTATTTTTCCGACACACTTTCTGGGTATTTAAGCACCAATTCAATATTATTCAGTATAGTTTGACTACCCTCTCCTCTCCTTAAGTATCATTTAACAATGAAGAGAGAGTTCATGTTAAGTTTTCTGCAATAACTGAAAAAATAAGCAATACAACTCAGCTGAAAATTGCATATAACTTCTTGGCTGATCTTTCAAATCTGCAGCCTACATAGCTCTTAGATTTCATGACTTCACAAAGCGGTATAGAATTAATTGTGAAAACAGCTATCTCTGGATTTGGAATGTGATACAAAAGTAATTTCAGCTGTAAGCATAAAAACCTTGAAGTGACTCTCCTATGACTGGATATGCAACACAAGTAAAATAATTTTCATTAACATAGGACAAGAACCCTCATGGAGACAAGACACAAGTATATTCCATTTTAGCTAAAAAAGATTAATCTTTTGGCCCTCAGTATCTGAAATTTAATTAATTTTAAAAAAAGGAAGTCTGTGCTTTGTTTTGATTGTTATACCAAGCAGGTAACATCTGGGAGGAAAGTAAATATTTTTCCCACAAAAACACATACTACATTTTAGGAATAGAAAGCAGAATAAACACTGTTTTCTCTTTTCTTGCATTGCCACTGCCAGACAAGACAGATACAATATAGGGTCTTATCTTCTCATTCACACAGAAGTACTGTACAGCAGTAGACTATGTCAGCATTAGAGAAGGAAAATACCTGACAAAGTCAGCCAGACATTGGAAAATGGTTCTGGCAAAAGGACCAAAACAGCAACGTTTCTCTCAAATGTAGTTTTAGTCTTGTGAGGAGCCAAATTAGGACATGATGAAGTTTTGTGAATAGTATTACTAATTTTGCATTTACATTTGCATGTAATATAAAAAAAAGTGATCCTTACCATTCAAAATATTTCTTCAATTTCACTGCACTAATTACAGAAACACAGTTTGACCCTTTTTGCATTTTATATGTAATAAAATTGTCTTGTACTGTTGTCAAAGAACAGCAAATGTAATACTATGTATGTATGTGAGTTTCTCTGCAGGATCAAGTGAACCAACTCCTGCCAGGGAAGACAAGGAGAAAAGCTATCTCCTGCATACCCTAAACTATACAAATTCCTTTATTCTATTAAGGAAGCACACTTAAACTGTTTCAATTAACTTCAAAGCTTCAGAGAAATCATCTTCTAACGTTTAACAAAGAGTGGACATCCTTTAAAACACTAAAGGCATGTTCAAAACAAACAAGCTTAGGTGCAATAAAGAGGAGTTTACTTAAAAGTATTCCAGAAGTGCAAAACCTCCATGCTGGGGTTGTACAAATACCAAATTACTTACCCCCTTCTCAAAATGCATCACACTGTTAAAAGACTTTGACCTCAATAAATGCATCAACACAGCTTGCAACTTAGAACCTAGAGCATCTCTTCAAAAGTGAACAGGGTATGTAAAGGACAATAAAACAGAGAATGAGATTTTATCTACCATCCAATTACAGGAAAATCTACCAGCTCTGCCTCTTTATTCTTATGAATGAAGAAGCCTAGCTATAAGAAAAACATGCATATATAAATGTGCCATAAAAATATTATGCAAATAAACTGGTGAAAGTATGTGAACACAATCCTGCAATATTTTCATTGGCACAGTTCCCAAAGAAGTCACAGAGCTCTGCACCACTTTAGACTTACATCTTGTAATAGATCACATTATTTACCACCTATTATGTTGCTTAATGTGGAAAATTGATTATTTTTTACTATAAAAGTAAAAACGAGGTTTAGCTTACCTCCATCAGAAACAGTTGCTGACTGCAATAAGAAAGAGAGAAAGAAGTGTTACTTAAGTTTCATGGCAAGTATTAGAAATCTTTAAGCTTCATGTAAAATTTAAAGTGTTATCTGCTTTTATCATCTTATTACTAACAGGTAACATTAGAAAGAAAAATCTAATGAAACCAGCTGTTACTTTCTCACAGACGTTTTCTCCCTGTCATGAAATTCACCCCAAGCCTTTTAATGACCACTGTCCAAGAACCTGATTCCTAGTATTTACTGCTCAAAGTACTTCCTGCTGTGGTAACTACACTTCTTCCAAAAGTCCTTACTAGGTGAGCAGAGACAATCAATCGGTTGGTATGTGTGACAAAGCAGATACCTAAATCTGACTGGCAAAGACTGAAAATGAAAACACCACCTCATATACTTTATCTTGCTGTAACATCTGGAGATATGTGGAATCAAAAATAAAATTCATTATTTGTTCAGTCAGATGACTCTGAAAACTTCTCCTGCCCATCACTTCTGACTGCCACAGAGACAAAAGCATGTTCAGAGTGTTTCCAATAATCTAGGCGAGAACTCACCATCTCTACCAGAGTTGTACACCAATTTTTTAAAGACAGGCAGTCTTCTTGCGAAACATTGAAGTTTATGTGCTCATCTACTCTAAACTTCTCACCTTTGATCACAAATCACCTCAAGGCAGTTAACACCTCTCTAAATCCAAGCAGTGACCATTTCCCAAACCTATACTCCAGTACTTACACCTTGACACGCAAGTGAGTGAAATCTGGACAGATGATTTTTAGATTTATGTTTGTGCTTATGACTATTAAAAATTTCTTTTATTTTAGTTTAGGTAATTTTTTGCTTGATCATGGAAAGTGTTCTTGAACCTCTGAGTAACTTTCTAAATAGTTAAAAAGAGACTCTCTTGTTTTGTACTGCCCTCTAAAAAGCTAG
>NW_008666451.1:99262-116764 GCF_000695815.1 Acanthisitta chloris | reverse complement strand
CAGCTTCTCTAAGCAACCTGTGCCAGTTGCTCAGCATCCTCACAGGAATTTCTTTCCAATATCCCGTCGAAATCTCCACTTTTCTAATGTGAAGCCATTCCTTGTGTCCCGTCCCTTTAGGGCCTTGTCCCATGTCCCTCTGCAGCTCTCTTGGAGCCCCTTTAGGCACTAGAATAGTCTCTAAGTTTAGCTCAGAGCCTTCTCTACTTCAGCTGAACACCCCCAGCTCTCCCAGCCTGGCTCCATAGCAGAGCTGCTCCAGCCCTCTGCTCCCTGAGCTGAAAAACCTGGGAAAAAGTGTAGAGAAACCCACAGAGCAAGCAGTACCCCTGGGACCAGCAGTTAAACAGCGCGGGGCTACTCCAGCACCAGGCAGAGGTGGTGGAATACATGGGAAAATCAATCCAATTGGTGTTTGCTGTGGAAAAATCTCGGGGGGGGGATGATAGTGGGTTCCTGGCCCCGACGGGGCGGCAGCTGCCCTCCTTTCCCGCCCCGCGCCGCTCCGTCCCATCCCATCCCGCTCCATCCTCTGCTCCCCCCGCTGCCCTGCGCTCCGCTTCGCTGCTGGTTCCACCGCCTGCCCCTTCCCCCGTGCCCGCACAGGGCTTAGACCCCTGCGGGGGCACACGGGTGGCAGTGGGAGCTGCTGTCGGGTGCAGGACAATTCCCAACATCCCGGGATGCTCAGGGAGGTACAGCCCCCAAAGCAAGGAGCTGTTCAGGAGTTAGACTCAATGGTCCTTGTGTGTCACTTCCAACCGAGGATATTCTATTTTCTGGAGGAGAAGAAGAACCAGAATCTATGAATCTTGAGCCCAGGGTGTCAAGGCTGAGGCTGGGGAGGGAGTGGATCCATGGGGTAAACATGACATCTATGGATCTGCTTTAGCCAAAAGCGTTTGGTACTTAAGAAAACTGTTAAGCTCTGTCTGAAAAGCTGCTGATCATGAGTGTGACCTGGAAATGTGGGTGCTTGGGAATCAGGGGCAGGAGGACACTGGGAAAGCAACAGGCTGATGGTTGGGTGAGGATTGCTCTGGGGTGTAATGCAGAGGCATCTGCTGTCTCCTGTATGCTCCATCAGGCCACCTACATGGCACTCCTGGAGCTCTGCAGAGCACACAGGGATGCTTCAATGTGCTGTCTTCTCCCAAAGAAAAGCTTGGAAAGCTCCAGCTCTGCCTCTCTGCTCCCTCCTCCAACTCCCCTGGGAGCAGAGGGGTTGGGAGCACTGTCTGGCTCTGCTTCCACATGGTTCTGTCTGGAAGGGGGTGAATTATTGCTGGATAAACCAGTGTGTTTGGCTGCCTTGAAAAGCAGTTGCAGAGCAGTCCCAGACTCCTTGGTCGGCACCACTGACACTGAAAGGTTTCTCTGTCCAGGCTGTCTCCTCCAGAGCTGCAGCCAAATTCTCCCAGCACTACCAGCCCCAGGGCTGGGTTTCCATGGTGAATGCATTGGGGTTCTGCACCTAAAAGCCTGGAGTTTTGGGGAATTTTCAGCCAGAACTGGCACAGTTTGTCCATCCTCTGGCTGTTCCCTGGGGGGGGGATGAGCTGCCTGCCCAGCAGAGATGCTTGAAAGGCCTGTGACAGCCTTGGGGACAGACTCAGCAGCTCTGTTCTCACCCTGCTGTGACTCCAACACCCCTCACTGCCTCTGGGGTGCTGAGCTGTGGCTCTGTCCTTTGGGACCTGGTTTTCCTCACACCAGGACCTGTCTCTGTCCTTCCACTCTCCTTCCTTCCTCCTGCTTATGGTTACAAACCACAACAAACCTGATGCAATTTGCCAAGGAGCTACTTCAAACCCTCCTGTGTTAGACCCAAATGAAACATTTGTGCAGGGACTTTGCATTCAATGAGTTGCAAGTGGTTTTTCCTCAAGCTTTACTTGAAGTTGCACCTTCAAGTGAGGAAAGTTTTGTGTGTCCATGGCCAGGACCTCACTGCAGTGCTGTCCTTGTCCCCTCCCAGCCTTGTGTGTGTCACTGAGAGCCAAAAAACTTGCTAAAACACTTTGTTTAGACTTTCTATGTGTTGCTTCACCTGCTTTTTTCTAATGAAAAGGAGTGTTTGAGGTTCTTTGCCCTTCCTTGGGGTGCATCTGCCCAGCAAGGCCATCTCCCATGTGCCAGGGGCTGTGCTGTGCCCTTGGCCTCTGGAATGCTGCTTTCATTGATATTTTCTGGGAACAGCAGTGCCTGCTTTGTATCCACTGTCCCTTTCTCTCCCCATGCACAAGGGGAGGGAGAAAATGACTCAAATATTTTCTGGTAACAAAAGGCTGAGGGTGAATCTAGCTCAGCCATTCTGAGCCAGCTAAGGCCAAATCTCCAGGGTTTTCAGTGGAGAAATTAAAACACTGGAGTTTTCTCTTTTCTTCCCAAGAACAAACAGGAGCAGTTACCACTTCCTCCAGCTCATAAACAAAAGCAGCCTGAGGTCTCCAGGACAAACTCTGCCAAGAGACTTTCCTTCCTAATTGTGTGCTAGTTTTTCAGGCCTGATTAGTATTCTGGAGTGCCTGGAACACAAGTGGGAAGTTTCAGGACCAGGCTGGAGATCTCCAAGCAAATCCTTCCCTCTTTTTCCATCCCTTGCCCTCCTGTCTGTGCCCCTCACCCTCTCCCTCCCTCCCTCTTCTTCCTGCTTTGTTTTCCTTCATTCTTCTAGGGCTGCTGGTGGCTTTGGGCCACCAAATCCATGGCAGGGGGTTGGAACTGCATGATCTCTAAGGTCCCTTCCAAGCCAAACCGTTCTGGGATTTTATGGAACTCCAGTGCTTGCTTTTCCTTTGGAAGCTTTGCTGCACTTGCAGGAGCTGCATCGAGCTCTAAAGGCTTTTAGTGACCTCTTCCTGCTGCAGCTCCTCTGCTTCCAGGCTTTTCTCTGCTCTTGGGAAGGAGCCTTGGCTGGCCTGGCTGCAGGGGGATTCCCTTTCCCAGGAGTGATGGGCAGGTTGGCATTTGAATCAGATTTGTAAGTGCTAGAGAAGATTAAAGGGTGCAAGGGAAGGGTCTGAGATGGAGTTGGCTGCACATAGTGAGATCTCCTCCATCTGCCTCTCAGTATCCTCTTGACTTTGTCTCCAGCAAAACTGAGCAAGGATGGAATCCTGGGAGCCCTGGTGTCATGGGACAGTGACTCCTTTCAGACAGTCCTGAGGGAAACAGGGAGAAGCAACTTGTTTTCCCCTCCAACATCCTTCCCCAGGAGCCTCCTGGGCTGTGCCTGCTGTGGTGCTTCTGTCCAGGGAGATGAACTGCTGCCCTCATCCCACTTTTCCCAGTCACTTTCCCACCTCTCTGGCCTGTGGCTGAGCCTCCATGTGGAACACTGGGCTGAGTTTTGTTCTTGCATCATGTGCTGCAGCTTAGAAAACAGCAGGGAAGATAAATATCCCTGGCTGAGTGGGTGTGGGCAGGAGGGAGGGAGAGGAGTGATTTAAAGGGCAGGAAAACGCTGCATTCCCCATGGGCAACACTCTCTTTGCAGGGATGAGTCAAGCCTTTCCCACCTCTTTTTGCAGGAGACACCTGTGTTATAAAATGTGGAGTGTGTGGTTGGGAACGATCATCTGGGAAACTGTCTGTGGATGTGGTGTGTGTACCCTGAGCATCCCAAACTCCCTCCCAGCTGCCTCCAAGCCATGCAGGTGGGACCTTGGGATGCAGCTTTCCCGTTAGCCATGTGCCGTGGTTCAGCCCCTCTGGGATCAGCACCAAATGCCTCTTTGCAAACCAGTTTGGTGGGTGTCTGGGGTTCTCCTGCCTCTGGAAACATGCACCTTCCACTCTGACTCAGCCTCAATTTCTTCACCACATAAACAACCCCAGTGGCTGCAGCTTTTCTCACGCTTCCCCTGCCTGGTTTCCAAGCATTCTGTGAGGCTCTGGACAACTTGGGCTCCTAACCCTCTGGGCAGGCAGGTGAGGCAGCATTTCCTTCTGGTTCATTGGTCAAGTGGGGGAACAGGCTCTGAGGGATGAGGTACCTTATCCAAAGTGATGTAGGGAATGCTGGAGCCCCAAGAAGGTTGTGCCTTCAGTCTGGACATGGCTCAGCTGGTGCCTTTGCTCCTTGTCACCTGCTCTGTGAGGGTGGTAAGACACTGGCACAGGTTGCCCAGGGAGGCTGTGGCTGCCCCAACCCGGGCAGTGTTCAAAGGAGGCTGGTTAAAGCCTTGAGCAACCTGCTCTGGTTGGAGGTGTCCCTGCCCAGGGCAGGGGTTTGGGACTGGATGATCTCTAAGCTCTATCCCAACCCCTTAACAATCCATGATTCCTGTGCTTGTGGGTTTCTTGCCCAGGTGCCTGTGGTGCTGTGCAGAGCTGGCAGGTCCCTGCTGTGGGAGCCCTGGCTCATAAAGCAGTGCTAACAGAGGATTAATGGTTAATCAGTTGTTCATGGAGGGTTATAAACAACCTGTCGGGCTCTTTAACACCTTTTGCTGATGTACTTGTTGCCCTTCATAACACATTCCTGTCTGTCTCATGCAGCCTTGTAACCTTGATTAATCACTTGGTAGCTCCTGCCTGGATGGTGCCTGTGACTCTCCCTGCTGTGCCAGGATTTCCAGCTCCTCAGGGGACCTCGGAGGGCCCAGCAGGGCCCAGGAAGGACAGGGAGGCTCTGCAGTCCTTGTGCTGGTGCTATGACCTGCCCATGCTCTGCTCTTCCCTGAGATGGAGGAGATTCTGGGAGAGTTCGATGTTGTCAAAGGGCAGGTCCAAGGAAGGTCTTTGGCTCCACTGCTCTGCTCTTCCTTGGGGATGGAGGAGATTCTGGGAGAGGTTTTAGGGCAGGTTTGAGGAAGATCTTGGCCCCCACTGAGCTGGGCATCCAGCACTGAAGGTTTCTGGATCCATCAAGCTGCTGTCAAAGCACATTCTGCTCCAGCCTGGAGTTCCCCTCTCCCAGGAGATGAGTCCTGGCCCCACACACCTTCTGCCTGGCAGAGGAGAGACGTCCTGGTGCTTCTGGCATCCAGGACACGGAGTGTACCCTTCCTGCAGGCTGCCAGGGAGCTCTCCTGGCTGAGCAAACAGCACTGGGCTATTACCTGTCTGTTAACCTGTCAGTGCTGTTCCCCAGCTCCGTTTCATCTCCGGCTGTGGAATTTCCCCTGCAGTTGCTGCCTCCCCTTGCTGCCCCTTCCCACGATCAGGGTGATTAAATATTGTCTGAGCCAGTCACTTAATGGCCCAGTTGTTTGCCAGCACAGATAACCCACTGTTTGCTCTCACAGAGCAAGGACATGGGCAGCTCATGCCCTCACAGGGCAAGTCATCTGGCCATGGGGTGACTCCTGTGGGTGACATCTGGCTGAGGTGACAAACCTCTTCCCATGGGGCATGGCCAGTGCTTGAGAGGGACAGGCTGGAGCAACCTCTGCCCTTTGCATGTCCTTCTGCTATGATTAAATACCAGTATTTGGCACCAAGTTTGGTGAAAGTAAAGTTCTGGCCATGAAAAAAAGTTCCACTTTCTGTATTGTTGTATTTCCTACTTTTTAAAGTCTTTTTCCCTTGCTTATTCTAAGCTGCTGTTTGAATAGGTATTTGTTTCTGAAGCTTGAGACTGTTGGGAGATGCTTACCCAAGCCTTGGACAGGAGAGCTGCAAAAGTACTAATGTCTTCACTGTCCTCCTGCCCACACTGTGCTGGGAGTGGAGACACAGTTGGCTTGGGATGGAGGAAACAGAGACCAAATGTTCATCATGGAATCATGAAATGGTTTGGGTTGGAAGGACGTTAAAGCTCATCTTGTTCTACTCCCTGCTATGGGACACCTTCCACTAGCCCAGGTTGCTCCAAGCCCCATCTAACCTGGCCTGGAACACTCCCAGGGATGGAGCAGCCACAGATGCTTTGGGCAACCTGTGCCAGTGTCTCACAAGCCTCATGGTGATGAATTTCCTTCTAACATCTAATCTAAATCTCTCTTTTAGTTTAAAACAATTCCCCCTTGTCCTGTCACTATCTACCTGTCAAAAGTTGCTCTCCCTCTTTTTTATAGATCCTTTTAGGCACTGGAAGGGGCTTTAAGATCTCCCTGGAACCTTCTCTTCTCCAGGCTGAACACCCTCAGCTCTCCCACTGTCCCCAAGGCAGAGCTGCTGCAGCCCTTGGAGCATCTTATGGCCCTGTTGCCTTATTAATATTTATTTACTTTTATTTACTGATTCCTATCCTTTAGTCCATCAGCTGACAAGGCTGGAAGAGTTTTGGCATGTGCTGGATGCCAGGTGGATGCTCAAACACCCCCAGGTTTGGGGGGTCCTGGGCTTTGGTGTAGGTTGGAGCAGGTGCCCTGGAAGGTACCAGGACTGGTGGGAGACTGGTCCTTCCCAGCCCCATCTCTGCCCTGCAGAGGAGGTCGTGGTGGAGGTTGTGTTGCTGTGTTTTCACTCATGTGAGATGCTCTCACAGCCTCATCCTTCCTCTGTAAAATAGTGATGGGACTCTTGCAACTGGATGTGCCCTCACTGGAGCCATCCTTAATCCCTTGGGATAGGGCAGGGGATATGTTGTATGTGCCAGCAGAGCCCAATTTACCTTCTCACACCCAGTGATGATCGCTGGGGAGAAAAACAATTCCCAGGGGCTCCATGAGCCTGAAAAAGCCCATCCTGGTTTTTTACTGCCATGCTCAAGCCCTGGGCAGGGTTGGTGGTGCCCGAGATGAAAGCAGCCGCCCCACCTGGGGCACACCTGGGGCAGCAGTGGTGGTGGAGCACAGCTGTCACCACCAACCGTGGCTGGGCTTTATGGCTTGTTTGTGGTGCCGCAGGGCGATAAAAACCTCACCTGTGGGGCAGGTGGAGAGCTGGTACCACTGCTGCTGTGCCCAGGGGCCCTCCCCCTGCCCAGGGGAGCCACACCTTGCAGGGCTGGGTCAGGTGCCTGGGGCTGTTTTCACCTGGAGAACATCATGAAGAGGTTATAGACCTGCTCCTGCTTCTAAGCCAGCAGACAAGTCAGGTGTGAAATTCCCAGAGGTCTGAAATCCCAGGGGCTCTCAACTCAGTGCACACAGCTTGCCCAGGAGGTGGAGTTTCTCTTGGAAAACGCTTTTTTGGGATCCTCTGGGCTGATGAGCCATGTGTCAGTGGATTTATTACTCATTGAAGGCTGTGACAGCCAACTTTCCTCAGCCAGAATAAAGTTGTCTAGTGCAAGGCTGAGAAAGAAGAAAACTCCCAAATGGTGATTTCTGGATTCTCTTTCATTTTAGGGATTAGGAGGCCAATTGCTGCATTTCTCCAGGTTACCATGAGCAGTTCTGAATTCCAAGTGCTGCACAATGAGCTGTGCTGCCAGAGCTCTGGGAGCCTGGATACTGCTTGGCTGCAGATGTCCTTGCTTCACCTTTGCACAGGCCAGGGGGAAAAACCTTTACACTTGGCTAGAGAAGAGAGTGTCAGCAGTGAAGTGCTGAGTGTTGCCCTGTGGAACCCATCAGGGAGCTTGGAGCTAGGCTTGGATGGGCTCAGTGTGAGCATCCAGAGCAGATCTCTGCCAGGACCCTCTCCCAGTGCAGATCTGGCTCTTGGCCCAGCACTGGGACACAGTGGTGCTGGAGAGGGTTTGTCCCAGGCTGGAGCTGCCTGTGCTGCTGCTCCTGTGGTGTTGGGTGCTGAGGAACATGCTGAAGGCAGTGGTAGGTGGGCTCTATTTACCTCTAAGTGAGACCTCCCAGCCCTCCCCAGCTCCTAATCTATACCAATTACAATTTATTTCTACACTACATTCCCAAGGTCTGTGCTGGCAGAGCTGGAGCTTCCATTGGTGCCTTTGACCAGGTTTTCTTTCCCATTTAGCCATATAGCAGGTTGAGTGGAGCACAGACCCTTTTCCTGGAGGGAATTTGGAGGTTAACCAGCTCTCCTCCTCCTCCTGATGAGCCTATAATTACTGTATTGTGTTTTGGAGGCTGAGTAGTGAGTGGAGCTTTGCTCTCAGCTCTGCTCCTGGCAGGATTCATGCCCTGAGTGAGCAGCAGTGATGGCTCTGTGGGTGCTGGGGGATAAAATCCTGGCTCAGCACATCCTGGAGCCACCTGGGATGGGGCCAGCAGCTCCCCCAGCATCCCACCACTGTGGGCAGGAACTTCACCAACAGTTCCTCTAGTTTTCCCAACCCTTCTGAGGCATTTGGTATGTTCAAAGGTCTCCAGGCTCCCCTGCTCTGGTGCTTAGAATCTCCTGAATCCTGAAATATCCTGAGCTGGAAGGGACCCACAAGGATCATCCAAGTGCAACTCCTACACTTGGAATGAGGCTGCAGACTGCATGGGCTCCCTTTTGTCCTTCCTTCCTGAGGCTTGTGTCACCTCTTGAGCTGCCTCAAAGGCTCCTTCAGGGAGGCTCAATGGGCACAGAGAGCAGTGAGAGGAGGAACTGAACCAGGCAAGCTGCTCCGTGACTGGGATGCCAAACATTCCCATCTCCTGATGCCTCAGGACTCCCTTGATGGGGGCAGAGGGGACAGAGCAGGGAGTGAAAGCTTTGCTTTAACCCCCAGGAGACAGCAGAATCAGACTGTGACTTGGGGCTGGAGATGTAGCCAGACCCTGGTCCCCAGGGATGCTCTGGGGGGATGTGTGTAGGGACCAGCCTGGTCCCAGCTCTTGTAGAGCCTCAGGCAGGACAGGTCTGTGCCTTGGAAAATGCAGCTGTAACTTCCCTTTCACCTCTGCTGAGGTCTCTGGGGGAGATGGGTCCAGACCCTCACTATTTTAGGTACCATGTCCCCTCATGCTGGTGAAACTTCATATTGAAACCAACTTTGGTTTCCTGTGGAGCTTCCTCTTCTTGCTCTGGATGTCACAGAGATTTGGGAATGTTTCAGATGTCATTGCTCAGGGGTGTCCTGCCCTGTGCTGTCTGTGCACCCTGTGCCTCTCTGAGCCACCAATGGCAAGTTCTGACACTTCATCCTTATTAAAGGATTGGGAATATTGTGGGTTTGCTTAAAATCTGAGCTCTTGGTGTATGGTGAGTGCACTGTAGTATCATTTTCCTTTTCTATTCAGTAACTTTATAACTCTTCTCTCTGTAAAGTCAAGTTTGCTAACACAACCCTGACGTTTCCAAAGCAAATGAACAGGAATATAATCAACAGCTATGTTCAAACCTCAGGATTAGTTTAGTTTTTTTAGAATAATGATGATTTTCAGATAGCTGTGAGCTTGAGGAGTGATACCATTACCCTGAGCTGGTGCTACCCTGCACTGCCTGGGGAACCTGCTGTTGCTGTTGGGTTATCCTGGAGATCCTTAATTAAGATTAGTTTAAATCAGAGCTGCTTCTGCTGGAGTTGGCAGTGCATGAACTTCCCTTTCATCTACCACAAGCTTAGAGGTTTTGGGGGAGGACTTTTGAAGGATGGGGCAGAGGTGCTGCCTGTTTGGGATGAGGTGACATGGTGAGACACTGGCACAGGTTGCCCAGGGAGGCTGTGGCTGCCCCAACCCTGGCAGTGTTCACAGCCAGGTTGGATAAAGCCTTGAGCAACCTGATCTGGTGGGAGGTGTCCCTGCCCAGGATAGGGGGTGGCACTGGATGATCTCTAAGCTCCATTCCAACCCCTGAAATTCTATGGCATGTCCATCAGGGTGGCTGTGACCTCTCCACCATCCCAAGCAGGTCTGACATGGGCAGCATTGAAGGATGCAGTTTGCTCCAGCCTAATCTTGACCTTCCTCCCCATACCTCTCTTAAAGTATTTTTCCCTGATTTTTTGTAAGCATTAGCTCCTGTCTGGGACAGTTGGAGAGGATGAAATCCTCAAATGTGTTCTTCTCCCCTGCAGGACAGCCTGGCTTACCCTAACAGCTCCATCCTGGGGGCACAGAGCTTTGGGGGCTGCTCTCCCCCTCAGCCACGTGAGCAGCCTGGCTGGCACTGCCTGATTAAATTAGTTCCTAGGAGAACAAATCCCGGATTAGTGTAGCATTTGCCATGCTGAAAGTGGAGCTGTGCTAATTAGGTTTATGTAACTCGGCAGTCGGGCTGGGCATGGGGGCTGCTCTGCTGCTTAATTGGGAGCACATTGGGGGGCTCTGGTGGCTGCTGGAGCTGCTGAAGTCTGGGCTCAGTTTGTGCAAATGACAGGAAAAAAAAGAGATTAAAAATAGCATTGCTAAGCGTTGGCTCTGCAAGTGGTAAGAAATGTTGTGCTGAGCCATCAGACTCTGCTCGGGGCTGGGACTGGAGAGGTCATAGAATAGGAGTTGGAAAGGATTTGCAAGGATCATTCAACTCTTGGTCCTGTACAGAACAACCCCAAGGGTCCCACTATGTCCCTGAGTTCTTGTGTCACAGATCCCTTTCCCTGGGCCCTTGGAGAGCAGAGGCTGCAGCTCCCTGGCTGTGCTGTCCCTGCTCAGCATCACGGAGCTCCTCTGCCCATCCTGCAGGAATGGGTGTCTGCACCAGGGAGGTGAAGCAGTGTCAGAGGTGGTTATCCCTCCTGGAGTGAGGTGTGGGCTTTGCCAGGCTCCAGATGTGGTCAGATCCCATGGGATAAGCTGTTTCCCAGCTGGACAGGCAGTGGGCAGCACCTGGATGGCCCCACCAGACATCTGCCTCCCACTGAACCCCAGGGAAAACTGCCCCCTGAGCCTTGTTCAGAATTCCTGGAGGAGTCAAGGGCTAAAACATCCCAGTGGAATGCAGATTAAGTCCCTGCAGCAATGAGACTTTCCTTCCAGCTGAGATGGAATTGTGAGTTTTCCCTTTGACTCCACAGCTGCTGTTCCCACTGCCCTGCTGGAGCAGGGGGGTGGCATAAAGGGGTCTTGCTGGCATCATGGTGACAGGGGAAGGTGCTGTCCCTGTGACAGCTCAGTGGGATGCAGGGTGAGAGGCTGAGCTCCTTTGGAGAGATGGAGATTGTGGTCAGCTCCATCCAACCTGGCCTGGAACACTTCCAGGGGTGGAGCAGCTACAGCTTCTCTGGTCAGCCTGTGCCAGTGCCTCAGCACCTCACAGGGAAGAATTTCCTCCTGTGATGAAGAGTTGGGATGCAGATGTCTCCACAGCCTAGCTGCTGGTGTTGGGACACAGCAGGACCTGCTCAGCTCTAGCTATTGCAGCACACTCAGCATCCCATGGAGACACAATCACTGGGAGCAGGTGACACTCTGGGATCACACTGGGGCTGTTCACATAATTCAGGCTCTCTCATCCTGCTTTCCACACTCCATGCACATCCCTCCTGTGCTGGGCCCTGTGTGTGCTGCACATCCCTCCTGTGCTGGTCCCTGTGTGTCCAACCCACCACCAATAGTGCTGCTGAGCTTTGATCTGCTCTGAGTGATTAAATTCGTATCATCCAGGCTGACAGCTTAATATTCCTCAGTGAGGCAGAGCTAAATTAGTTGTGTCTGTCTTGCCAAAGCTGTAGAAATGCTTTCTGACAGCTACAGGCACTTGATACATTTTTTCCCCCTTTTTTTTCCCTTTTCCCGTGTACAGTAAGGGTTGGATTTGCTCTGTTCAGGGCATCCTTCCTCGACTTTCCCATGAGCTGCTGGAGTCACTTTCTGCCTGTTGAGTGGAAACAGCTGCCCTGGAGCACAGGGCTGGGATCTGCAGGGAGTGGGATGGAACTTCCATAAAAAATAGTGTCCTTGCCTGTTTAAATGTATCTCCTATCTATGCCTGAGTTTAGGTTCAATTTTTGTGTGGTGCTGGCTGAGTCCAGCCCAAATCTCTCTGTGCCCAGAGGTGTTCTTAGCACAGATGCTTGTCCTCGGGTTGGTTGACCCCAGCTCATGTCATGTAATGCCCATGGACTGTGTTAGTGGTGGTGTGTCGAGGCCTCTGAGCACCAGCAGCTCTTCAGCTGTGATCTCAAGCCCTGAAAAACACCAGTGAGGAGGAAGAGTTGGGATTGTTCAGCCTGGAGAAGAGAAGGGAGGGTTCAAGGGAGAACTTAGAGCACCTTCCAGTCCAAGAGAGCTGGAGATACAAGGGTAGGACAAGGGGGAATGGCCTCCCACTGCCAGAGGGCAGGTTAGATGGGATACTGAGAAGAAATTCTTCCCTGTGAGGGTGCTGAGGCACTGGCACAGGTTGTCCAGAGCAATTTTGGCTGCTCCATCCCTGGGAGTGTTCCAGGCCAGGTTGGATTTAGCTTGGAGCAACTTGGGCTGGTGGGAGGTGTCCCTGCCCATGGGACATCACTGTTTCTGCTTTCCAGGTGAAACTCATGGTCACATAACTCCAGCAGCAGCTCCCAGGATGGTCAGAATTAGCATCAGTTAGCACAATCTGATCCCACATCCAAGCCTGTGGGCAGAGGTGGGAGAGGAGAGCACTGTCCCCAGGGACTAGCTGGCAGGGCAAGTCCCTTCTGCTGTTGGCAAAGGTGACTGAATGAATGCCTTGGGTCTTTGGGATTCCCTGGAGCAGACAATGCCTTTCCTCTCCCTGTGGATGCTCCAGGCCTGGCTTCCTGCAGCCATTCTGGGGTGAAACATGGCACTTTGTGGCTCCTGAGCCAGAGAAGGAGGAGCAGTTAAAATGCCTTTGATGAGGATTTGCTGGCAGCAAAGCTTAGATTCATGTACCCAATCTTCTCCCAGGATTGGGAGAGCTTCTCCCTTCCTCTTCCAAAAATGGACCATGGCTTTGGGTTTCCACCTGGTTGCTGACAGCCTGAGCTGATGGATGAGACAAGAGGCATCCCCTTGGTGGTTTGCATCAGAGAGAGGGGAAGTATGACAAGCTCCACTTTCAACTAACCCTTTGCAGCCAACTTGGAGCAAGTGTTCCCTTGCCAAGAGCTTACAGGAGGGAAGGGGAAAAAAAAATCCACCACCCTTCATAATTGCCACATTTAGAGGAAGGAATTCTAACTAAAAGTTAATCTCCTGCGAGGATTAGCAGAGCATGCGGCGTCTTGTCAGATGTGGGAGCAGAGTGGAGGCCTTAATGCTTTCAGACAAGAGGGATGTTTCTGTTGGAGCCTGGCCCTGCCACGCGCTGCCCCAGTGACCTGCACACTGCCTGGGGGCTGCAACAGCCTCTCAGCCCTTGGCCCATCCAGGAGGACAAGCTGGAGCTCTCAGCTCTGCATGGCCATGCTGAGCAGCAGCATTGCAGGTGGCTGAGCAACCTCCTCCAGCACCAGCTCTTTTGTGGAATCACAGAGAATTCATCATGCAAGAGACTGGGATGTGCTCATGGTACCAGGGTCTGCTGTCTCCTTGGGAAGGGAGATGGATGCAGCATTGGCTGGAGAGGAGAAGGTTGTGTGGAGACCTCACAGCAGCCTGCCAGGAGCTGAAGGGGTTCCAGGGAAGCTGCAGAGGGACTCTTGGGTAGGAGCTGCAGGGACAGGACAAGGATTGGGGATAAATTGGAAGAGGAAAATTAGATTAGATATTAGGAAGTTTTCTCCTGTGAGGGTGGTGAGACACTGGCACAGGTTGCCCAGGGAGGCTGTGGCTGCTCCAGCCCTGGCAGTGTTCACAGCCAGGTTGGATGAGCCTTGGGCAACCTGCTCTGGTGGGAGGTGTCCCTGCCCAGGGCAGGGGGTTGGCACTGCTGTCTCTCTCAAAACTCTATCCCAGTCCCTTAACAATCCATGAATCCTTCCATCCCCAGGGAAGAGGAGCTTCAGGCATCCACTGCAGCCTGGAAGAGGTGGCCCCTGGCTTTGGGAGGTGCTGATTTTGGCAGCAGAGCTGTGAGGACGCCCATAAGGTTTGGCTTTGGCAGGGCCTGAGCACATGGAGCTATTAGTGGCTGTTAATTGCAGTAGGAGGTTTGGGAGTTGAGCACGTTTGGTGCCTGGATGTGGATGGATGGAATGAAAAGTTGCTGTTTCCAACTGTGGGAGCTCTGGTGAAACTCCTGTGTCTCCTGCTCTGTGTTCCAGCACCGGAATAGGGGCTGGCAGGGCTGAGTTCCAGCTCAATACTGTGGGAAGTGCCACATTTTTCCCCTTGCCCTGAAATAAAGCAGCAGCTTTGTGGGTTTGGTTCTTTCCTCCCTTTATTTGTTTGGAGTTTGTCTCTTATCTGCTCCATCTTTGCTTCTCCAGTGACAAAGGAATATGCAAACCCTGGGCTTGGCTTTTGAAACATGGATGCAAATCCCATGTGGTTAAGGTGGAGATGTTGTCTGCACCATGCAGGGGCTCAGGTCCACCAGCAGCGTGGCATCCCAGGCACTCGAGCCCTCAGGGAAAGGATGTTTTCCATCACTTGACACCTCTCCAGCATTGCATTCCAGCTGGGACAGGCAGTCCCTTCCTGTTATCATAGCATCCTGGAATGGTTTGGCTTGGAAGGGACCTTGAAGCTTATCTCATTCCAACCCCTGCCCTGAGCAGGGACACCTTCCATCAGCCCAGGTTGCTCCAAGCCTCATCCAACCTGGCCTGGAACACTCCCAGGGATAGAGCAACCACAACTTCTCTGGGCAACCTGTGCCAGTGCCTCACCACCCTCATGGTGATGAATTTCCTTCTAACATCTAATCTAAATCTCTCTTTTAGTTTAAAACAATTCCCCCTTGTCCTGTCACTATCTACCTGTCAAAAGTTGCTCTCCCTCTTTTTTATAGATCCTTTTAGGCACTGGAAGGGGCTTTAAGATCTCCCTGGAACCTTCTCTTCTCCAGGCTCTCCTACTGTCCCCAAGGCAGAGCTGCTCCAGCCCTTGTTACCTTATTGACATTTATTTACTCTTATTTACTAATTCATTCACTCTTATTTACTGATTCCTATCCTTTAGTCCATCAGCTGACAAGGCTGGAAGAGTTTGGCATGTGCTGGATGCTCAAACATCACCCTGCTCTATCCCAGCTGTGAGAGCTGACCCAGGAGGGATTGGGAAGGGATTGGGAGGATGATGCGTTTGCTGCTGGTCATTTCCACCTGAGCCTTCTCGGCGGGGGAGAGGTTAAAACTTTGCCCCTGTGTTTACTTTAGTTGGCTGCCACAGTGCATAATAAGCTGTCAGCACTTGAGGTGGGGATTTATTTGTGCATTAAAAGTGGCCTGGGGCGGGCGGATGCAGACACTCTGCAGCATGCTGGAAAATGTGCCTGAGGCAGAAAAACAGCCTCTCCAAGTGTTTCACCCTTTTAATAAGTGCATTTAATTAAAGTCATATAACTTTTTTTTATTATTATTAAAAAGGAGGGGAAAAAAAAAGAAGTGGGGCCTGCTGAGGCTGTGAGCAAAGGGTTGGAAGACAAAGAGAGGGTTGAAATGTGTGTGTTTCATGGAAAAGGCATCACCAACGTGTTGTGTTGCTCCTTATTTCCCACCTTTGGTTTTGGTTAGGGATAGAAAGCTGAAGGGAGACTCTGCTTTGTCTCTCCCTCTCCCCATCCACTTCTCTCCTCTTGAAATGGTGCAGAATGATGAATTTTTCCAAACAAAGTTGCCAAACGATGTTGCTCTTGGAGGGACTTGGAATTGCTTTCTCTGCTTGTTTAACCTTTTCTTTCTTTTAGTTGGATCCGGGGGAATCTTTAAGCCACCACATTTCTTGTGAGCACCTCAAGGTCTCTGCAGAGCAGGTCCTTGTGGAGGGGGAGGAGGAATAGGAGGAGCTTTGGGAAGGGGCCCTGAGGTGGAGGATATTGTGAGATCCTTTGGTGGAAAGATGCTGATCCGTGTGAGGCTCAGTGCTAATCCCACTGTGCTTGGAGAAGGGAGGAGTGTGCCTGGAGGAGCAGGGGAAGCCCAGTGCATATCAGCCCTGTGGGATGGCAGCCACGAGACCACTGTGGCCCTGAGTGTGCCCACCCTGAGCTGAGGTCCTGCTCATTGCTGTGGCATTGCCTTGCCCTAAGCAAGAGACTTTGGTTTAATCTGTCATGCAAGGCAGGTTGCCCAGAGAAGTTGTAGCTGCCCCATCCCTGGAAGTGGCCAAAACCAGGTTGGATGGGGCTTGGAGCAACCTTGGCTAGTGGAAGGTGTCCCTGCCCATGGGAGGGGGTGGAACTGGATGAGCTTTATGGTCCTTCCAACTCAAACCATTCCATGAATGTGATGATGATTGCCCTCCTCCTCTGGTGGTGCCAGGGCTGCTGATGTCCCATCCTCCCTTTAAAAACATCTGTGGCTGTGTCAGGAGCAGGAGAGATTTCAAAGCCCTGCTGAGATAAGTCCAATTTCATCAAATTCCACATGGGAATGTGTTGAGAGATGTGTGTTGCACAAAGCAGCTTTATCCCAATGCAAGTGGCATTAGCACAGGATGTGCCTCAGTGTGGAATGGCCCAGGGTAGGGTTAGGGTTCCTTTGGGGCTGAATTCCCTCTGCTCCAGGCACGTGATTCCCTTGGATGTAGTTAGGAATAGCAATTTTTTAAGGATAATTCTGCATTTTCTTTCCAGAGTTGAGGAGAGGAGCTAAAGGGTGGAGGCAGGAGGGACCACTGTACATAGCAGGAGATGCTGATGCTCTTGAAATGTGTTCCAGGCCAGGTTGGATGGGGCTTGGAGCAACCTGGGCTGGAAGGTGTTCCTGAGAATTCTGTGTGTTCTGTTTATGCTGAGGATGGTGTTCCTGAGAATTCTGTGTGTTCTGTCCATGCTGAGGATTAATTTTCTCCCATGGGAATAAACGAACAGAGATTAAATGGATACAGGACGAAGCAAGTGCCTCCTGGGCTACCAGAACACCACAGGGAGTTGCAGGATGGCTGAGAGCTCTCAGCTTTCTGACTGGAATAGGAGCTGTGTATAACTGGGTGGAAGAGGGAGAATCCAATCCTTTTTGCTTTCCCTTTGCAACAGGATAGGCACAGGATGTGTCCCTTTGCTGCTGGAGCTGGCCCTGCTTGAGCTGGTTCCTTCCAGCTGGTGACTGTCCAAAACTTCTGGGCCAGGAAGAAAGGAGATGCCTGACTTCTGGGTGGCCAGGAGGTCCCTGGGGGGTCAGAGGAGCTCAGTGCTTCTGATGGAGCAGGGTTTGTGGTCGGGGTGGATGCTTTGGGAGGAAGCCCCAAGTGGGGTTGCTGCAGGGCAGAGTGTGCAACCACGCTCCAGTCCTTGGGCAGTCACCAGATCCTCATCCCAACCCCAAATCCAGGTCATATGAACCTTTCTTTTCCTCTCTCCCTCTCCCGCCTGGAGTCTGCTCTATTCAGGGCTGTCTCGAGCCACTGAACCTGCTGTAAAGGAGCCTTGAATTCCTTGGGATAATCTTGGGCCTGGCTGCAGCCTCTCAATTAAGCAGAGTTTCTCTTTCCTTTCATTCCCTGTCCCCTGGCATCCTAATTGGAGGCACTGCAGTGTGCTCTGGGGGGACAGGGTGCCCTTGGTGTGGTGCATGGGGACAGAGCTGGCTGCAGCAGCAGGAGGGGTGGATTTACCCCGGGAATGCTGTGCCGAGCTGCTCCTGTGCCTGTTTGCCCCATTTTGTTTTCCTTCTGGCAGAGGGAACACATTTCCTTTTGCATGAAGCTGAATTAATTCAGCCTCTCCACAAAGCCTCCCTTTTGTCTTCTTCACTCCATCTCATTC
>NW_008666451.1:85665-99240 GCF_000695815.1 Acanthisitta chloris | reverse complement strand
CCCAGAGCTGCAGTGGTGTCTGTGGGGAGCAGAGACACAGGGATGTGTGTCCCTTTGCCTCCCTCTTATCTGCCCATGCCTCTCAATTTACCTGCAGCAGCCAAATGAGCTCTGGAATGAGAAGCCTTGTTCCTCATAGCACACATGCCACATGCCAAACCTTCTTTTCCCTCTTGGAAACCAACGTAGCTTTCCATGCCCATCCCTCTACTGGTCCATGTTGATGGGATGAGGATGATGCCTTTGGGCAGCCCCAATGCTCCTGGGACTCTGCAGAGTGTGGTTCATCCCTGCCAATGGGTGAAGGGAGCAAAGAAGTTGGGGATGTCCTATCCCTGGAAGTGTTCAAGGTCAGGTTGGATGGGGCTTGGAGCAACCTGGGCTATGGAAGGTGTCCCTGCCCATGGCACAGTGTGGAACTGGATGGGCTTTAAGGTCCCTTCCAACCCTGGAAGTGTTTAAGAGGCATCTGGGTCTGGCCCTGGAGGATATGGTTTAGTGGTTACAGCAGTGACAGATTAATGGTTGGACTTGATGCTCTTCAAGGTCTTCTCCAACCCTGGTGATTCTATGGTTCAAGGGCACTCACCGAGCACAAAACACTTTGGCTCCTGGAGGGACTCAGAGTGATACTGGGAAGGATTTACTGCTGTTCCCAGCACTGATGGATGTGGGATGTGGTGGGTGATCTCTCCTGCTGTGCCTGCAGGGGGAGGACTAGAGGGAATGGTTATAAACTGAGGCAGGGGCGAGTCAGATTAACTGTTAGGAAAATGTTTTCCCTGTGAGGGTGTTCAGGCACTGGAATATTGCCCAGGGAGGTGGTGGAGTCACCATCCCTGGAGGTGTTTAAGAGGGATCTGGTGCTGGAGGATATGGTTTAGGGGTTCCAGCAGAGTGGCAGGTTGAGGGTTGGACTTGATGATTCTATGATTCAAAACACTTTGGCTCCTGAGGGGACTCGGAGAGATGCTGGGAAGAACTTACTGCTTTTCCCAGCCCTGGTGGGTGTGGGATGTGGCTGTAGGAGGACACCCTGGGGCTCTCCCCGTGCTGGTGGGTTGGGAGCTCAGCCTGCACTGCAGGTTTGGACTCGCAGCTGTGCGGTTGGGCGAGGGAGGCAGTGCAGATGTTCCTGGAATTCCCAAGCCGGATGCAAACAGGATGCGTCGGGGCGGGGGGTGCTTGCCAAGAGCTTGACAGAAGGAGAGGATCGTTTTCTGTACAGGCTGTGTGGGGCTGGGGGATTTCAGAGCTGGCAGAGTGGCACTGTGAGGTGCAGGATGAGCCCTGGCAGCAGCAGTAGGTCCCACAGCTCAGCACCCAGCACTGCTCACAGGCAGCACACTGGGTTCATTCCCCTCCCCAGCTCCATCACCTCTCCATCCCTGTGCAGGTGTCCTCCCACATCCTCATCCCACACCCACCAGGGCTGGGAACAGCAGTAAGTCCTTCCCAGTATCACTGCAAGTCTCCTAGGAGCCAAAGTGTTTTGTGCTCAGTGTGTGCCCTTGGACCATAGACTCATCAAGGCTGGAGGACACCTCTAAGAGCATCAAGTCCAACCATTAACCTGCCACTGCTGTAACCCCTAAACAACTCTCTTATCCCTGTGCAGCTTCTCCTCCTGGTTTTCATGCTGGTTTTCCAGGGAAATAAGCTGTGCTCATGCAAACTAAGTCAGGTTGCCTTGCACAGAGCCTTCCTCCTCTCATCATTCCTGTGCTTCCTAAAATCCCTGTGAGCAGGGGCTGCCCTGCAGTGGGGAGGAATGTCATGGCCATACCTACCTGGGTGTGTTTCCAATAGTTTCTGCTCCTGTTATCCACAGTGTTGAGGTGTGTGATGGATCTCAGGCAGCTGTGGCCCTGGAGGTGATGCTCTGGCTCATCCCTGCTTGTGTGGGGCCAGGAGCAGATTCATTAGCCAAGTGGAAAGCAAAGATAGAAATCCCATAGGCAGAAAATTCATTAGCCAAGTGGAAAGCAAAGATGGAAGTCCCATAGGCAGATGAATTTGTTCTGCTTCTCCCTGAGTGTTGCTCCCATGCACAGTGTTCCTTGCATGGACCACAGTGGGTCCAGGGCTGCAGGGAAGTGTTCAGCCAGTCTGAGCTCCAGAGAGTTTTCCTTCGTACCTCAGGGAGCACACCCAAGGTCTCTGCCAAGAATTCAACATCTGCACAACTGATAATTGGCAGGGAATTTAAACAGTCATACAAGTTCCCTGAGGTGAGGAGGGAAAGTGCCTGGATCTGCCTCTGCTCTGTCCCCAGGCCAGGATAGAGCAGGGCTGAAGTTCCTAAGCCTGAGGGACATGGGACAGTGACATCTCAGGGTGATTTGGCTTTCACTTGTCTTTCTGCCTTGTGGGATGGAGTTTTTCCTCCATTTCCAGTGCTGACAGTGTATTGCAGTGCCTGAAGGATGGCAAATCTTGCTGAAATCACCAGCTCAGGGCACAGGAGCTGGAGGAAGGGGCTCCAGCAGTGATGCTGAGGTGGGTCTGACTTGGTGAGACATCCTGGACACGTTAATGGGTCTTGCTGCATGGGCTGGTCCATGCTTCAGGGATCTCTGGCAGGGATGGACTCTCACTGCTGCTCCACCCCAGCACAGTGGGTAGGATCAGATGTTGTTAGCTGCCTGTGTGTCAACAGAGCCAGGGACAGCCAGCCTGGCTCTCAGGTGACCTGGGGTGGGGACTAACTGGTGGCATCTCATGCTCCTTGTGCAGATTTCCTGGGGATCCCTGGGTGGTGTGGGATGCCAGGAGCCCAGCCAGGCTCTTCCCAGCAGCTGTAGCATGTTGAAGACCCCCCATGCTCCAGCCATGAGGCTGTCAGCCAAAACAGGCTCCTACAGCCCAAACAGGCTCCTGAGTGTTGCAAAGCAGCTGTTTAATGAGCACAGAGCTGTCCCCTCTGCCCAGCACAGGCACTTCCTTCCCGGATCGTCAGCTCCTGAGACTTCAAATGGAAATAGCAGCTTGGGCTCTTGTTATCTTGGCCTTAAAAAATCCTCCAGCTCCAGTGCAGATGGTAAACACCTCCTCCTTGCAAGAGGTGGTGATGTTCCTTGGCTGATTCGTGCACAGGACCTGGGATAACCACCTTGATCCTGCTCCTGCTCGTGGCCACGCGCCTGTCTGGAGAGGCAGGTGGGTTTTCTGCCGCCTCAGCTGGAGATGGTTGAGGTGATAATCCTCCCTGAAACAAAAATAGAGAGCAGAACCGGTTGGACAGAAAGTGCAGAGCCAGAGCGGGAGCAGAGGGCACTGTGGCTGTGCTGAGCCAGTCCCATGCTGAGGCCAAGGCTAACTAAGGAGCAGAGAAGGGCTGCAGCACCTAATTAATAATCAAAGTTAATATTACTATTGTTGTTGTGGTGGTGATTATGATGATGGGATGAGGTGAAGCTCTTTGCTGTATGAGAGCCCTCCTGGTCTGCCCATGGGAGCTAGGGGAGAACAAGTCCATCCCACTATCAGCCCTTCCCTTGGGATAAGCATTTCTGGGGGGTATGGAGGGATGACCCATGGCCTTGCAGCCCCAATAAACCTTTCTGAAGCTACTCTATAAACCTTTCTGAAGCTACTCTGGAGTCAACCATCTCCCCATGCCTCAGATTCCCCATCTGTGTGACATGGACAGTGATGCTGCTGCATCCTAAAGCAGGGAAAGGAGCTGAAAACCTGGGAATTCAGTGAGGGTGGAGGAAGGTGCAAGGAAGGAAAACCAAGCTGGGCTGAGTGTTTAGGAAGGAAACAAACCTGTGTGTGAGAGAGAAGGAGGTTTGCTGTGCCACCTCCTAAAGCATGGCAGCTGCTGGGCTGGGATTCAGCTCTTTCTGGAAGGACATCACTAAGTGGCAGCTCAGGAGCCTCATCCCAATCCAAAGGTGTGGAGAGCAAAACTCCATCCTGAGGTGTGTTCTCCACTCATGGGGTGACAAGAGCAGACTTCTCACCATGCTCTCCTGATCTTGTGGATGTTCCTGATGGCTTTCCATGCTCCTCCTGCCACTGATGTGAGCAGTGCAGTGTGGTGGTCCCAACCACCACAGCCCAGGATGACCCACGTGCTAGGACAAACAGAGGCAAACGACTTGCAGGGTCTGCTGATGACTTTTCCAGCAGTAATTAACTGGGATACACTAAAAGCTTGAGAGCTTTCACCATTTTTGGGCTGCACAGCAGTTTCCAGGTGCTCTCCCTCATCCTGGCTAGTGGTACCCCCTCATTGACCTGATGTCTCAGCACATTGGGGGTGGTTGCTTGTCATCACTGTGGCTTCAGGAGACACAACTGCTTTCATTTCCCCAAGCCCATCCCTCCTGGAGCCTGTGGATGTGAGTAGCTCATGTAGGGGATGAGAAAACCCAGAGGAGCTTTTTGGTCCCCGAATGGGGACACCTCTGTCCCCAGGGCACCCCTGTGGGCATGTCAGAGGTGTTTGAGCTGTCTTTCCTTTCCTGGAGAGGTGGGATTGAAGGGACAGTGTCCCTTTTGTCCACCTCCTTGGGCTGGAGAGGAGATGTGAGCAGGGAATGAGACCATCCAGGAAAAATCCTCTTCCCTTGGCTGAACCACAGGGAACTTACTGAACTCGTGACTTGGATGGAGCAAAGAGACTTGTGGCTTTTCCTCCTTTGCCTCTCTCTTGCCTTTCCAGCGTCTGCCTGTCCTGCCTGCCTTGTATTTTGGGTAAGCCCCAAGAACACTGAGTTTACTTTGAGGAATGTCCCCCTGGGTGGACCAGGCTGGAGGAGTTTGGTGGCCAGAGGGAACTGAGCCTCCCTGTTCTCAGGGCTTGTTTGAAGGGTTTGTGGTCTGCACCGAGGCTGCCCACAAGGACCTGAGGCTGTTTGGTGTGAGATCATTTGGCTGCTTATTTAGGGACCACCAGTGAGTTACTGAGCACCTCAGGAACTGGGCTGTGCTGCCTTTTGCTATCTAAAGCTATCTCAAAGGCAAATAGTGGCTGGGGGGAGCTGGGCTGGGCATTTCTGGGGTGCTGGGAGCCCCCACACCACAAGCCTTGATGTATTCCAGTGGGAGGCACATGAAAGATGTGCAGAGGTGATGAAATGAGGGACCTGGAGCCCCTGGCTGGCTCCAGGAGACCACCAGAGCTCTGTGGGGTGTTTGGACAGAGCAGCATGTATTCCTCCTCCTCCTCCTCCCTTCATCTTTAAATACCACCCCATGGATTTCAAGGAAAAAAATAAATGCACTTCAACCAGCCTCATTTGGTGGTGCCTTGAGGGCTATTTATATTTTTATTGCTGCCACAGTTTTATAGAACAGCCTTTTTCATGGAAACATCAGTGTGTGTGTGTAATTAATGCAGCCACCACCATCAGAAGGCAACTTATAGCTGGGTGTCAGCACAGGGGGTTGGGATCCCAACTGCCATCAGGATGGGACTCTCCTGGGCTGGCTCTGAGCTAATCTGAGCCCTGTTCAGAGCTAATTCAGCTTCAGGCTGTGGTGGAGGTTGTAAGCTTAATTGGGAGAGTTATTTACTCCTAGAAAATACATTTCTCAGTGGTGAAATGAGTTCAATGCCCAGAAAGTTGGTGCATAGAGTGAACTAAAGCCACTTCATGCCCACCTGGGTTTTGCCTGTAGGGTTTAAGGGGAGAAAGTGGATTTTGGTGTTGCCCAGCTCTCTGCTGGCTCATTCACCTCTCCCATTCTCTGTGGAGAATTAACCAAATCTCTTAACTTCCAACGGAAATGTGAGATGGGAGATAAGTGTTACTGGAAGGTTCCTGTTGCCAAATAGCCTGGAGACCTTTTCCTTCCTCCTCTGATCAAGAGCATCCAGGTGTTAACTGCATCTCTGTGTGATGCTGGACTTGACATGCTCTGGTCTGACATGAGATTTTCACCTAGATCACAATAATAACCACCTTGAATGATGTACAAACCTTTGGCTTGTGTCGGGTGTCTCCTAGCACCTTCCAAACCTCCTCTGGATGTTCCTGGGTACCACTTCAGGATCTTGGGAGGAAAGGCAGTGAAATGGTGATTTCTCTGAGAAAATCCACCTTGATTCTGTAAATCACTGAACCCTCACTGGATCAGTGATGTTTAAGGTCACATTTGGTGTCTTGATGCTGCTTTTCCTCTCCTTCCCACATCCTTCTGGCTGTGCTGGTGGCACAGGTGACCCTGCACAGGCTCCAGCTGCTCCCCTTCCATAAAAACCCACCCAGAGACAAAGGTGCTTCTTGTGGTGGGGATTTCTTCACTCCCAGCTCCAAACCATCCTTCACATCTTCGTGTAGAACTGGTGACACCTCTCTGGCACTGGGTACGTGGTAGGGACGGGCAGGGGGACACCACGCAGGGTGGGCAGAGCTAGGGCCTGGCTGCTGCTCTTTAATATCTGTGCTCTAAGTGCAAATGGAACAGGCTCCAGCTACACAATGTTTGTCTTGGAGATTAAATCTGGAGAGCCTCAGTCTCCAAGTCCATGCCGGGAAGAGAGGGGCAAGGAGGGAGGGGAGCCCTGCCCTGAGGGTGCACACACCTTGTTAACCCTCTGGAAGCAGCTGGGTGGCTGGAAAGTGAAGGCTTGGAGGGCAAGTGCAGGTAGAGGGAGAAAGGGTGGGGAAACACAGGTCTCTGAAGCAGTTTGGGAAGGGTTGGCACAGCCTGAAGTGCTGCACCTGCTCATGGGGATTTTGTGGGCAGGAATCTCTCCATGCTCCTTCTGCAGGATGGAGTGTTCCTGTGGGAGCAGTGGTGCTGGAGCCAGGAGAGTTCATTCTGCCAGTGCAGATCATAGAATCCATGGAATGGTTTGGGTTGGAAGGATCTTAAGCTTATCTCATCCACTCCCTGCCATGGGCAGGGACACCTTCCACCAGCCCAGGTTGCTCCAAGCCCCATCCAACCTGGCCTGGAACAGTCCCAGGGATGGAGCATCTACAGCTTCTCTGGGCAAACCTGTGCAAGTTCCTCAGCACCCTCACAGGGAGGAATTTCTTCCTAAAATCTAACCTTAATCTCCTCTCTGTCAGTTTGAAGCCTTCCCTGCCCCTCGTGCAGGGTCAGTGTGTGTGACCCTAACCCTGGGCTTCTCGTGGCTTTTCCTGCAGCTATTTTTGTGCTTGTTCAGAGGGTTGTATCCCACCCTGCTGCTCTGCTGCATCCCAGCCCTTGCTCTCCTGGCCCCTCAGCATCATTGGTACCTCCCCCAGCAGGTGTAAGTGGCACTGGAACTTCTCCACTTGCATGTCCTGGACCCTTGGGTGAGACTCAGAGCATCTCAGCTGCAACACAACACCCTTCTCCTCCTCTGACCAAGCCTTGTGCTTGGGATTGCCCTTAAGTGTGCTGCATGGGCCAGGCATGAGGGAGGGAAAGCATCTCCCATTGCAGTAATGTTCCCAAACACTTCATTCCATGTACTCTGCCTGCTACAAGTGTTCCTGCAGTGCTCAGGGCTGGGTCTGCAGGGCTGTTTATATAAGGGATGGTGCATGGTGCCTACATGCTCCTGGCACTTCTGAAGCCAGGTAGGCTGTGTTTATCCTGGGGCTTGGCCCTGCTTGCAGGCAGCTGGGGCTGAGCCAGAGCTGGAGCCAGACTGATAGATATATATTCTTTTGGAAAGCTCTGATTGTTGAGAGGCCAGAGCTGCTCCCTGTGCCCATGAAAAATGTGGCTTTGAGCAGATTTTACCTAGGCTGAACTGGTGGAGCTGTGCCAGGAGGCAGATGGGAGCTGGGGGACTCACCCCTTCCTCCATGGGGATGGGTTTAGCATCACCATCCTCAGTGACATGCAATAAGGAGCCTTGAGTGGCTGCAGGATGGAGCTGGTGGGTCTCTCCCTGGTCACAGGGTGGGTGAAGTGGCACAGGTAGGGGGCTGCAGGATGGAGCTGGTGGGTCTCTTCCCTGGTCACAGGGTGGGTGAAGCGGCACAGGTAGGACTATAAATGCCAATTTTCCACCCTTATTTTTATTGCTTGAAGTTTCTGGCTGCTTTTGCCATGTGATGGGGTGGGGATCTGTCTCCCAGGTGACTGCCTGGTCCAGGATGGGACTGGGGACAGTGTGCAGGAGAGCACAGAGCTGGCAAACCACAGGAGCTGTCCCTGACATGACTCCTTTCACCCAGTCCATCCCTGCCCTCAGCAACCCAATGTGTGGGATGGATTAGCTCTGTTCCACAAGGATCTCCATCAGTAAGGGATATGTTTTCACCCATCCTCCCTGGCCATGGATCCAAAGGTCTCCAGCTCCTCTGAGCAGCCTCCTAGATGCTGGGTCAACTTCTCCTCCAGCTTCTACATCCAACCTAGGAGGGAAAACCCAGTGGGCTGAGGGCTTGGTGGCTGGTTGGCTCTACTCCTCAAGCCCTTGGCTGGGCAGAGACCTCATATTTAATCTAAAAGGGAAAATTTAATTAACTGAGATGTAGATCTCATCCGCTGGGAGTTCTTCTTGTGGGCACCGTGCCCTGGATCCTGCCCAAGGCAACAGAGAGAGCTGGGAGAGGAGGAGAGAGGAAGGCTGGGCAGTGCTGGGCCCCTCTCACTGGTCAGGTTTCCCCTTCACCTGCCCTAAGGATGGAGCTGGGATGAAGCTGTTCAGCCCTAGAGTTCCCCCCCCAAAACCTGCCTTGGTGGCTTCAACCATGAAACCACAGCCAGGAGGAAGGAGGGAGCACAGGAGTGGGTGTAGCTTGGAAAATACCAGATTTTCTGCCTGTGATCCTTTTATTATCCCATGAAAATATCTTTCTTGGAACCTTCCTTTGCTGGAGACTCACTTTTGTAGCCTGAGTGCTGAGAACTGGGAGCAGAGAGCTGGAAGGTGTCGGGAAGGGGTGACAAGCAGGGCTGGACCTTGGTGGGGATGGAGGGTGAAGCAGCATCCAGGGGGGGATGGATGCAGCTGCACCCAACTTTCTTCCTCCTCAAATCAGTGATGATGCTGAGGACTAAGTCTCATTTCTGGGGTCAGGAGAGGCTGGACATGGCTGGACCCCCTTGAACTGCAGCACATGCAGCAGGAAACTCCTTTGCTCCAGCAGGGAGAGCCTATTAAAAGGGAATAGGCCAATCAATAAATCAAGGCACCTGAAAAATGAAACCAAGGGGCTGGAGAGGAGGTTTGCTTCTTTCTAGCCTCAATTAAAGCAAACAAAAATGCCACTGCAGGCAGGGGCTGGTGCGGGTGCTGCGAGGGCTCAGCTCGGGGGCTGCTCTGGGTGCTGCTTAAATGAGTTGTGTAAATTACAGCTGTGATATGTGGAAGTGTTGAAAAGGGATCAGCTATCCTCCAGCTTGGGAGGGGAGAGGGCTGGGAGGGCCCATTTCTTCTGGATTTTCTCCAAAAATCCATCTCTATGTGGATCTTAAGCTGGTATCAGTGAGGGGAAGATGATTGTGAGGATGGATTGGCTAGGCCAAAGGAGTTTATGACAGAGATCAGCAAAGTTTGCTGTCAGGGTTTGGGTGGCAAATACTTGACTGTGTCCCTGTCCTAAGCAAACCCTATTTGGCTCTGGGGTGTTTTGGGGCTCTTTAATGCAACCCATGAAACTCCCTGGCTATTATATCCCACTTTTGGGATCCAATGCTGCTGGAGGAGTAGTAGCACTGCCCTGGTTGTATTTACTGTTGTTAAAGGCATGTTTTAGTGGTGACCTTGGCAGTGTTGGGTTAATGCTTGGACTTGCTGAACTTAAAGGTCTTTTCCAACCTAAATGACTGCGATTGTGTGTGGAAATCGCTGCCTTTTAGCTTTCCCCTCCTTGCTGTGCCACAGGGCGCGTTGAAACGACCACGATCATTTTGCCCCAATGATGGACTCGAGCGTCAATGGGTTTGCCGCAGCTTGTGCTTTAAACTAACCAGCAGAATACCTGGAATCCCTGGGAAAACGTGGAAAAGTTCCAAGATCCATGTGTGCCCTGTGGCTGGGGGCAAGCCGGGACGGGCTGAGCGTGCCCTGGCAGCAGGAGCTCCGCGATGTCCTCCAGCCACAGGCACCACAGGAACGGCTGCTCTGCCCCTAAAACCCTGAGGTTAGAGCCCTTCTCCAGGTGCACATCCCTCCCAGCCCTTCCCAAGCCTTTCTCCTGGGGATGGCACCGCAGGGCAGGTCAGACGAGGAACAAGGAGCTTTTCACTTGGATGCCTTTTTTTTTTTCTCCTGACCTACATTTTTAGATTCCTGCATGGAGTTGAAGTTTTCAACCCATTGGTATTTCTCAGCCAGTAACAGCTTCAAAAAAAAATTCCTGATTAATTCTAGGAAATGCTCAGCTGAAAGTACATTTCTCCGTGCCCTCTGCCGAGGTCACCTCACTGCTGCTCTGGCTTTGTGCTTCTCCTGCTGGCATCAACCCTAAGGGACTTCTGGGATCACTAAACCCTCACTTTGACCCTTCCCCATCCCAGAAGCCCAAAAATCCCATGTTGTCCCTCTGCCAAGGGTGAGTGGAGGGATGTAACCACTTGGGACTGGCCATGAGGAACGTGACACGACGTCCCTGGGTGATGCCAACCCAAACGTGGCCATGCACGGATGAGTTTCCCTTCCAGCATGATCAGCAATAGGTTTGTGTTAGTGAGTGTGTAATAAACCCTTTTTGTTTTTAAGTCCATTAGAATTATTTTTGGAAAAGTTGCTTTTCCTCACTTGCAACTCATTTGGATTAGAACAAAGACCTTTTTCTTAGGCTTTTTCCCTTTCACTTGACACCCTGAGGGATCTGTGTCCGTGAGGTTTGGTCTGAGATCTGGAGAGGATGAGGAGAGCCTGGGGAAGGGCTCCCAGGGGGATGAAGGCCCTGATTCCTCTCCTGTGAGGAGGGTTGTGTGTTTGGTTGATGGGAGGTCATTTACAATCATCAGGGTTAGATGAGACCTCTAAGATCATCAAGTCCAACCATTAACCTTCCACTCCACTTCTTTCAGCCACATGTCCTTGGGTTGAATTGGACCAACCACAAGACTTGGTTGTTTTATCTATCTTTCCTGTCCCACTTAAAGGGAAGTGATTTAAATACAGTCATTTATTTTTAAATTCCATTTTTAATGCCTTATCATTTGGAAACAAAAGTCCAGGAAACCTATGGTTTAAGCCTCTGCCTTACTTTAAGCCCACAAAGGATTTTTGTGGTTGCTCTCCAGTTTCAAGCACTCAGAAAGGCCAAACAGCCCAAATTTGCTCCTCTCTGAACACCAAACTTTGGGTGAGAGCTGAATCTTCCCACCCTCAGCTCTGAGTCCTAATCCTAACCTGAGGGCTCATCTCACTGCAGCTGAGAGGGAATTTTACCTCTTGATCCAGCGTTGAGGTCCATTGTAAGAATTAAACAGTGTTTTGCTGTGCTAATTTCCCTCCATGGGTTGGACAATTATCTCTTTACAGGGCTGGGTGTGCTCCAGGCTCTGCTGCCTCATGGAGAGCTGAGCTGTGGCTGTGTGGGAGAGGTGTTTGGGCACACCTGGATTCTGTGCTGGCTTTGCTCTGTGATTTGGGATAATTAACTGGGGATTGGGTTGTGTCACAGACCTCCAGCCATGGCCTAGGGGTGCTGGGGCTGGATGGAGCTGGGAATGCTGGGGATGTGAAGCTGTGGGAAGAGGAGCAGTGGATGGGTCAGTGTTTGGGTGGAAGGCACCTGGATTTGAGGGGTGTGGGAGTGTGTGTGGCTGCAGAGCTGCCCTGAGATGGTGAAGGGTTGATGTAGATCAGTGAGCTGGGTGTGATGGATCAAATCCATGAGTGAACGCTGGACTTAGCCCAGGATTTTGGGGTGGGATGACCAGTCCTCTTTAGGGACTCTCCCATGGAGAGAGTCTGCAAACAAAACTACTTTGCCATAGCTGTAGAGTCAAAGGGACAAGGAACCCCTTTGTAGTTGTGGTGCTGGTGGGTGACACCAGCCCATGGGATGTGGCTTGTCCCATGGGATCCTGTCTCTGAGTTCCTGTGTCACCTCAGCAAAGACCTGCCCTGAACTACACCCTAGAGACTCTGAGAGCTGCATTTTTTGCATCCCCTCAGTCCTGAGCCTCCCCAATTCCTCTCTCTAGGAGCAGCAAAGCCCAGTGTGTCGTGGGGCTGGGGGTATGCAGGGCTCTGTGCCACTGTGAGCCACAGATCTGGGAAAAAGAGGCTCTGGCACTCAGGAAGTATGGCTGGATCATGCCAGGGCAAGCTGTGCTGCTCTTGAATGAGTCCCATCAGCATCTCTGGTACCAGCAGCTTCCACTGCACTGGGAGAGTGATGCTGGTGCTGATGGGCCTCACCCTGACCAGCTAGGATCATGGGCAGGGAGGTTTCTCCCCTCCCTCAGGTATATCAGTTCCTTTTGGATAAGAAAGAAGATAAAGATCATGAAGCTGTGGTTTGAAGCTCTGTAGGGGAGGCAGGATACATCCTGCTGGGCTGAGGGAGCATCTCCCTCTGCTCCACTTGCACTGGGTGGCTGCATCCAGCTCTGCCTTGGCACACTCCACAGGCATTTCATAGCCTCAGTTTTCATGCAAGAAGAAGGGAGGGAGAGAGGGGAGAAGGGGGGAACAGAGAATTAATCAGCTTAGGGTCAGAACAGGAAAAAACACTGCTTAAATTGGTAATCCCTTGGGATAGAAATCAGCTCAAAGCTGCAAAATAAATGTGCAGCCGGATGGGTTTTCTCTCCCTCTTGTCCCAGTGGGGCTCAGAGGGCAGGGGGTGGTGGCAGGGTAGGACTCCAGTGGGGCTTTTGCACCCTTGTTTGGGAATCACTCCCTGACTCAAAGCTTTCCAGAAAACACCTTGACCTAGATGTGAGGACATTGAACAGCCTCAGGCAATAGGGAGCAGAGCTCATCCTCAGGATCCTGTGGGATGCACAGCCAAATCCAGCCCCTCCCTGGAGGCAAACACAGAGGTTTTGCAGCCCTTTTCCCATCCTGTGAGCCAGTGCATTGCTGCACTAGGATAGGAGTGGAGAGGGGTGTGGGAATAAGGATGGTACCTCCCTGTAATCCCCTTTATCCTGGGCATCCATCCCTTCTGACCTCTGCTTGGATTCAGAAGGTGCCTCAGACCATCCCTCCTCTATCTCTGCTGGAACAGGCAGTGGGTGGGGGTCTCCCTTTTGGTGAGGAGAGGAGGGGGAAGATCCCTCCAGCTCATTTGGAAGAGCCCAGGGATCAGATGGATCACCAGGGCACACACTGATGACAGCAACCCAGGGGAACTGCTCATCTCCTGCCTGCCCACAGTGTGGGGCTGCTGGAGTTCCAGCAGGACAAGCAAAAATGCTGGGAGATAAACAAAGCTCATGCTTAGGGAACATCATTTTGCTGCTCAAGCCCATCAATCAGCCTCTCAGAGGGTTAGCACTGGGTAGATGCTTTTAATAAAGGAGCCAGAAGTGTCATCAGGTGTCAGAGCCTCCCTGAAACCTGCACAGCCTCTCCTGGAACCTGTGCTGTCCCAACCTGACATTCCATGCTGTCCCAGCCTGACATCTCTCTGTGCTTATCACCCTGCTGCAAAAATGAGGGAGAATGGGACTTTCTTCATTCTTTCAGCTACCTGTCAGTCT
>NW_008666451.1:74467-85632 GCF_000695815.1 Acanthisitta chloris | reverse complement strand
GGCCTTTTCCTGCGTGGAAGGAGGGGGAAAATTGCTCGAAAGAGGCAGGGAGGGAGGGAGGGAGGGAGGGAGCACATGCAGAACAGGTTGGAGAGTGTGAGCAAGAAAGTCCTCAGGGGTGTTTATGTTGGGGGTTAAATGGGATATTTTTAGTCTTCCTTAGGGTGAGCATCTGTGCTTGGGTCTAGGTGGGTTGGTCAGGGCTGGAATTTGAGGAGAAAACTGCAGCAGGAGCTGGGAGTGATGCTTTGGGAGCAGTGGGTGCTGTGCTCTGAGTGCATCCCAGTGGGGTTGAGCCACTGCCAGAACTCACCTGTAGCACCTGCATCCTTGGCTGAACAGCAGCATCTCCTGGACCCTCATCCTCTGGGATGCAGCCAGATGTACTGGCCATCCCAGCCATTCTCTTACATTTCTCAGGATGCTGCTGCAATGTGACATCACCCCTAGGGCCCTTCCTGCAAATCCTCTTTGCTGCACCTCAACCCTGCGAGTGTTTTCACCTCTTAGCTCTCAAACACCCTGTGCTATTTTGGGGTGAAAGACCCAGGATTGAGGGGGGGTCTCCTGCAGTCTGAGCCCCTGCTGGCCCAGCACTAAGCACCCCAGTCCCCTGTGGGGCTCAGCAGCCCCAGAGATGGGTGTTTGGTGCTGAGACTGTCTCCCAGTGACTCAGAGCTGGTGGCAGCCTGGCAGGTCAGTGACTCACAGCGGCTCCAGCACAGAGCTGACAGCACCTGTCTGGGCCCTGGTTATTTATTAACACCTTACCAGAAAGGGTGGCATGGGAACTAACCACTTGCTTCGCTTCCTCTGGCTCAGGAGCTTTAATGACACCTCTCCTGAGGCTGTCTGGCATTTTGGCAGGGCTTAGGTTAGCAAACGGAGATAATCGCTCGAGACTGAAACTCTGGGAATTAGGGTGGCTCTGACAGCACAGCCTGAGGGGTTTGAGGGGAAGGCTTAGAGGTGTTGCAGCAGTGTCAAAAGGCTGCACTGAGTCTGGGAGATCCTTTGTAGCCAGTTTAAAGCCTCATGGAGTGAGACAGTCCTCTGAAGACATGTCCAAGGGAGCAGGATGGGGAGATGCTGTTTGCTGGGGAGTTTGAGGGTGGGCAGAGCTGGTGGAAGACTGAGCTCTCCCTTCTCACCCTGCTGCTTTTTCCCTCTGGATCATTCAGCTTTCCTGTGGGAATGATCCCTTCTGAGTGTGGTTTCCATGCAGCTCTGGATGCTGAAATCTCCTATGTTCATTTTCAGGATAGGGAGAACATGGGATAGGGTCACACAGGTTGGTCACTGCTGAGCTCCTTTCCTCCACCCCCTGATTCCATAGAATCATGGAATGGTTTAGAAGGGACCTTAAAGCAACCTGGTCTAGTGGAAGGTGTCCCTGCCCATGGGGCTGGATCTAGCTGATGTTTAAGGTCCCTTCCAACCCAAACTGTTCCATGATTATCTGATGCAGCACGTCTCACATTGCTGGTGATGGAACAGGCAGCATGGCAAGAATTTTCCCCCAGGGATCCCAGATTCCCATCCCAGCTCACCTCCTGGTTGGGCTGTGGATGCCAGATGAGTGGAGCAGGGCTTGGCAGAGAGAAGGAGAGGAAGGAGCTGGAAGTAGCTCCATGTGTGATGGGATGCATGCAAACAAGCAGAGAGTGATGGGAACAAGAAGAGAATGATGGATGTGTCCCCTCAGCAGCACCAGGGTCACACCCTTCCCCATCCTACATGGGTGGCTGCTCTCCTGGGTGGGGGGAAAGTGCTGTCAGGGGCTCCTTTGCAGCACTTGGCTGTGCCCTGGCTGCCAAGGCTCGAGAGGACACTGCATTGGCAGGCAGAGGCTGTGACTCAACGGGGCTGGTTCATCTCTCTCAGATCTTTTGCTTTTTTTATTTTGCTTTAATCCACTTGCCTCATTGACTATGTTTTACAATCCATTGCTGGGTTCACTGAGGAGCACTTTGGTCATTAAGCACGTTGGGGCATGTGAATAAACCTTCATCTCTAAGCTGTGAATCGCTTTAAAGCTGGGATTGACTCTCCAGCTGGATGTGAAGGCACAGCATGCCAACAAGTGTCTGTCCTGCTGCCCCTCACCTCCAGCCTCCTCTGCTCCGTGTTTGGAAGGGGTAAGGCCAACCAGGGTGTGCAGGTTGGAAGCCTCATCCCTTTACAATGTCTACAGATCCTCATTCTCCTCCAGACTGGAACACGTCAGAACTTCCCTTTGCCATGGGTTGGGGCCAGGCTGAGCCTGGGTGAGTGTGCAGGGACAGTGCTAAGGCAGCAGTGCTGGGACTGGTTCCTGCAAACAGGCTGTGGCTCTCCAGCTGCATTTTCTACCTCCAGCCCTTCGGATGGGAAGTGTCTCGACAATAAAAGTGGATTTGGGGCATGTCTGAGCAGGGGGAGGGTCTGGGGGAGGGACACCCACAAGAGGGAGCAGCAGGGAGCTACAAGTGCTGAGGTAGAACATGAGCACTGCCAGAATCGTTTCCCTGCCTGTTGCTTTCCTTTCCTGTTTGGCTTTGCTGCCCACATAGTTTGTGCTCACACTGTCTGTATCCCATCCTCCACAGCCAAAAGTCCTGTTTCTATTCCTGGGTCAGTGGGGTCTGGGGAGGTTGATTGTCATTGGGAGTGTCTTGGGACAAAGCAAAGTGCTGTACCCTGTGGTTCCCAGTACAATCATGGAATCATAGGATTTTAGGGCCTGGAATGGACCTTAGAGATGATCCAGCCCCAACCCCCTGCCCTGGGCAGGGACACCTCCCACCAGAGCAGGTTGCTCAAGGCTCATCCAACCTGGCTTTGAACACTGCCAGGGTTGGGGCAGCCACAACCTCCCTAGGCAACCTGTGCCAGTGTCTCACTGCCCTCACAGGAAAAAGGTTTTTCCTAATATCTAGCCTAAATTTGCCTTTCTTCAATTTGAACCCTTTACCTCTTGTCCTATCACTGCAGTTCCTAACCAAGAGTCTATCTACAGCTTCCCTGGAGCCCCTTCAGCTCCTGGCAGGTTGCTCTGAGGTCTCCACACAACCTTCTCTTCTCCAGGCTGAACAGCCCCAACTCCCTCAGCCTGTCCTCACAGGGGAGATGCTTCAATCCTCCTATCTCTGGCCTTCCCCCAACAGTTCCACGTGCAGTAAGGATGTGCTAACATCCCCAAGGTGGCAAAGGGATGCAGCAGCCACTGAGCTGGATGCATCACCCCTCGTGCTGGTTTGGGCTGAAGTGGAGTTAATGTTCTTCCCAGGGCTGTGTTTGGGTTTTGTGCTGAACACAGGGTTGATAGTGCAGAGATGTTTTTGTTATTGCTGAGCAGAGCTCACACAGAGCCAAGGTCTTTACTGTGTTTCGTACTGCCACATTGGCAAGGGAGTTGGGAGTACATGGGAGGTTGGGAGGAGACACAGCTGGGACAGGTGACCCAAACTGACCAAAGGGATATTCCATACCATAGGACATCATGCTCGGTGTACAAGGTGGGAGGTTAACCGCTATGTGTGATGGGGCCCTGCTCTCCTGCAGATGTCTGAACACCTGCCTGCCCATGGGAAGCAATGAATTAATTCCTTGTTTTGTATTATATTAATTCCTTGTTTTGCTTTCTCTATTAAACTGTCATTATCTCAACCCATGAGCTTTTCTAGCTTTTACCTTTCGGATCCCCCATCCCGTTGGTGGGGGAGTGTGTTGGTTGCTAACTGGGGTTAAACCACGACACACTCTGTTCCCAGTGCATCCATCCCTGCGGCTCCTGCTGCATCCCGAGCTGGGACCGCTCGGAAAGATCCCGCCGGGGTGGAGCAGCAGGAAGCGCCTTTGATCTCCGGAGCTAATTCGCTTTCAACCGAGCCGCAGAGCCACCCTCCCTCCTCCCCGGGGGAGATAACACATCAGAGCCTGCGCCCAGCGCTGCGGTCTTGAGCCTTGATGGAGCTCTGATTGCTCCTGAGCTTGTGGCTCGCCCGGGGCAACTTCAAACGCTGCGCTGGGACCTGCACCACCCTGTGCAAATTGTCCCGGGCTGGGCACACACGGCCGTGGGTACACCCAAGGTGAAGGGACAAGACATCCTCATCTCTCCGTTTTTGGGTATACCTTTTTGTGGTTCAGTCAGGTGGATGTGGATTGCAGGTGGTGGGGTTGGACCCTATGGACCTTCTCGGTGGGCATTGGGTACCTCTGGGGTGTCACCACCAATGCTTTAGCTCCATTCCTGTCCCAGACCTAATTATTGGTGGTCCCCAGAGTTTGGGAATTTGAGGTTAGTGCCTTGCCAACCACAGTGAAGCTCATGAGATCCCTCTGGACCTTCTCAGTGGGCACTGGATGTCTCTGGGATGCCACCTCTAATGTTTTTTCTCCCTGCCCAGCCTAGATCCTTCTGCATGTTGGTCCCCAGAGCCTGGGAATTTGGGGTTAGTGCTTTGCCAACCCCAGTGAAGCTCATGAAGTAATTCTGGGCCCTCTCAGTGGGCATTGGGAGCCACTGGGTGCCACCATCAATGTGTTGGGTCCCTGTCCTATCCCAGATCCTCTGTGTAGTGGTCCCTGGGGCTGGGAATTTGGGCTTAGTGCCTTGCCAACCCCAGTGATGCTGGTGAGGCAGAGAGATGCTTGGAGTGGGAGGGAGGGTTTGCAGCTGCTCTCAGTGTGTTTCCCAGCAGCATGGGAGTTACCAGGAGAAGTCAGGAGAAAGAGGAGAAGGATTGAGACCTCCAGTGCTCCCTTCTACCTCCCCCTTGGCCGTGGGATTTCGTTGAGGCTGTGTATTGGTCTCGGGAGGATGGAGCTGGGTAACACTACAGCATAAACAGAACATCTGGAAGCTCTTAAAGGGTTTTTATTTTTTCACACATTTACAAGAGCTGAGGACACTTGCACACAGAGTTCTGCAAACTGGGAGATGCTGAGCTCACTCCTTCCCCCAAAGCTGATGGCCAGAGTCTCCCCCAGGGAAGGAGCTTTGTGCTTCCACACCTGATTGCTGAGGGGGTGATATCTGGGCTAGGAGGTGCCAATCTTGCTTGCATATTCCTTGTGAAGTCCAAAGCAAACAGGTAAGTGTGGCAAGATAACTGAGCATAAACCTCTGCCCTCCTTTCTGTGTGCCCCTGGTTGATGCCAGAGCAGGATGGGGAGTTGGGAAGGGTTTGCTTGGGAGAAAAGCTGTTTAGTGATCCTATGGAGTGAGCAGGGTGAGAATCAAACAAAGAAGCAAATTATTTAATTCCCTAAATGGGCCAAGAGCTCATCTGAGACAGGAGCTGGTGGAGTTTGGATCCTCCAGTTGATTTGAGAGCTTACAGGTGGAGATCCCATGGGCACAGGGATAAATGGGATCCACTCTCACTCTGCTGTCTGTTTTATTTGGTGACAAAGAACTATGACTTTCTCCACCACCAGCAGCTTCCTACCAGCCTGGACCTTCCATTAACACCCTGTTCTTCCTTCACAGGCTCCGTGGTGAAGGCTCGAGGTGCAGAGATCTGAGAGGGGACAGCCAAGGTGCTGCAGCACTGATCCTGACCAGAACACCCAGGAGGAGCCTCCCGAGGATGGGAACTTCAGCTGGAGCATGGGGAGAGGGACAGCAGGGACCAGCAGCTCACCCTGAGCTCACCATAGAGTGATGGAGTATCAGGGGCTGTGGTGAGCTCCTTCCCTCAACACCCACCACCGAAGACATCTCCCCACCAGCAGCCCCAAACACTTGCCCAAGCACTTCACATCCCCTGCCTGGTGAGAGGGTTTCCTCCTGATGCTGACCTCCCACATGGAGCCAAAAGGACTTGATTAGCTGCTCTCCACTAGGCTTTGGAAATTCTCCTTTTGGCCAAGAAGTGCTGGCAATGGATGGATGGCAAACTGCTCTTGGGTCAAACAGTACTTGATGCTCTTCCCTGTGAAGGACCAAGTGCTTGTCCCATTCCAAGGAACAAGATTTGGAGGCTTTGTGTCAGTTTTTACCCCTCTGCTCTTCTTTTTGATGCCTTTTGGGATTTTGGGTGCTTCATGGTGGATGGACCTGCAGTGGATCCTGCTGATGCCGTGGTGGGAACTGGATGGGCTTTGGAAGAGCCATGGGGCAGAAGCTTGGTGATCCTGGTGCTCCAGGGTTTAAAACTGTCTGGCAGAGTCTCATCTTGTGCTATGGGTTTTGGGTGGCCTTGGGAGGGTCCTGCCACTGCTGGCACATCCCACGTGGAGCCCAGCCCAGGTGGGATTGGGAAGGAAGAGTGGGAGATGCCAAACCACAGCGATGGGAATGTCACAAGGGGGGAAAATATCCCCCCAAGAAACAATGAAAGTTGTTAATAAAAGCCATTGCCTCTGAGTGCTGCATGTTGTTTGCCATTTGCTTTGCCTCAGCCACACTTACATCAGGGCCCTGTCGTGGGGCTGCTGGGGGGATGTGTTGGATTGTACAGGAAACTTCTGCCCCAGCAAAGCACAGCCAAGAGTTTAAAGCTTTGCAGAGTTCTCCCCTGTCCCTTCCCCCTCCCCTTTCTGAAGCCCTTCACCACCACTGCCCCACAGCGTGGCCACCTGACCCATCCCTCAAGTGCCTCCTGCTCCAAAAGCCACTGAAATGCAAATGATTTCCCCTTAAATCATGTTGCTTCATGTCCCTGCACTGTGTGTTCCCTCCCTCCCTGCACACTTGCTGGGAAGCACCGGAAGGTGCTGTGTGGAAATGCAACATGAAAAGGATATTTAGGTAATGGAAATCTCCTTTTATTATTATTATTTTTAATATTTAGAGCATTATAATTAAAAAAAAGGCTTCTTCCTTTCATCCTTTCCTATAAAAAGCACAGTAGCTTGGATTTGAATTTGGGTGCAGCTACAGTGACTCGCTGTCAGAGTCACTGGTGGAACTGGTAGGATGTCTGCACAGCCTTCACTTTGCTTCTCTGCACAGTGAGACCCCACTGGGCCAAACTGCAAGAATTTGGGCAGAAACATGGAGTTTTGAGGCCTTTCCTTTGAAATCCATTGCTCAGCCCAGAAGCACCACATAACAGTGTTCCCTATGTCTGTCCCTGTCGTGGGACAAACTGTTTCCAGCTCCATGTGGGAATCACCTGCACAGGAGAGCTGAGCTGTGAGCAGGTTGAATTCACATCAGATTAGATGTTAGGAGAAATGTTCTCACTGTTAGGGTGTTCAGGCACTGGAATATTGCCCAGGGAGGTGGTGGAGTCACCATACCTGGAGGTGTTTAAGGAGCATCTGGATCTGACACAAGGATGTGGTTTAAGGTTTAGGGGTTGCAGCAGTGACAGGTGAATGGTTGGACTTGAGGCTCTTAGAAGTCTCCTCCAACCTTGATGATTCAATGACTCTATGATTCCAGTTTCCAGTGCACACCAACACTGCCACATACTCACACTGTGACATCCTTTTCCAATGCAATTCCCTTCCTGGCAGCTGCAGATCTCAGCCTGGAATTCTGCATGGAGCTGCTGATGGGCACCAGTGCTGTAGCTACAGACTCCACTCAGAGATGGATCCAGGGATGGAGCAGGGAAGTTCAGTGCACAGATATAGACTTTTTAGGGTCCATAACTAACATTTGCCACTTGGCTTTGGTATAGGTGAGAGACCCAGTTGAGGCTTGTTAGAGCAAACACAGCTCCAGGCCGTTAAACAGGGAAGGGTGTGGGACCTGCACTGCTATTTACCTGTGTAACCAGGAGGAAAACCTGCCTGTCATTCTTCCCAGGAAGTACAAACTGGAAGCATGGCTAAACTCATAGGGATTTATTAGTTTGCTTTACCAACTGCAAATATTAAGCCTGGCTGGTTGGGCCCAGGGGCTGCCTCTTGCCTTTTGTGTGCTGAGCAGGGCTGGCGCCTCTGGGTGCTGATAAGGGAGGGCTAGGGGTGCTCTGTGCTCACCCAGGGGTGCTCAAGGAGTTCCTTTGGAACTCTTTCTGTCTCCTTTTAGCTCAGGTCTGATCCTGCCAGGGGCTGAGCACTTGGGCTGTTGTGCTTCAGCCTCCCTGACCTGGGTGTCTCTCCATGCAGGAGAGTCACTACTGGTGTGTTCTGCCCCACCATGTGCCCTTAGGACAGTTTGCAGCTGCTGTTTGGATTTGTAGGGCCAACCTGGAGCAGGTGAAAGCTCCTTGTGCTTGTTTGTACTTTAAAGGGTAACACAGGATCCTGCTCTATCCACTGGAGAAGAATCATGGAATGGGTTGGGTTGGAAAAGACCTTAAAGCTCATCTCATTCCAGCCTTGCCATGGGAAGGGACACCTTCCACCAGCCCAGGATGCTCCAACCTGGCCTGGAACATTCCCAGGGATGAAGCAGCCACAGCTTCTCTAGGCAACCTGTGCCAGTGCCTCAGCACCGTCACAGGGAGGAGTTTCTTCCCAATATCCTCTCTAAATCTTCCTTCCCTCAGCTTAAATCCATTCCCCTACAGTTCAGTAATTCCCTGCAGGGTAAGCCCTGAGCTGGCTCCAGGGAATACCATCCTTGACCACACCAGGCTTGGATGGAGGTGCAGGAGCTGTTGGATGCAGGGATGGCTCAGGGATGTGCCCTAGGGCTCAGAGTGTGGAGGCTGAGGACAGACAGCTGTGAGTGATGGCCTGAAGATCTGGATTTGGTTTTCCTCAGGCTGTTCATGTGGAGATCCTGTTCTCCAGAAAGCTCAGCAGGCACAAGGCTCTCCCTTGCTTTCATCCTACTGCTTGGGAAAAGGGGGAGCAGAGTGCAGCTGGGATGGGGAAAGCCTGAGGACAGTGAGTGGTTAATTCTGTTTGCTACAGGTTGACTAAATACAAAGTTAGAAGCCACTAGAGTCATTGAAGGGAGGAGGAGGAGAAAACCAGGTGAGCAGCTGTGGGGGGAGCACAGACCAAACCCAGCCATCCCCCACTTGCATTTTCCACTCTCATCCCATTTCTGCCCCATTTCATCTGTCCCTGCATCATCTGGTGTGGATTTACAGGCAGTTAGAGATGCTTGTCTAGATGTTATTTTCCCTCTGGGGCTCATAAAATGCATCTGCTGGAGCTGCTGCCCAGCTCAGGGGGTTTCCAGGCCCTGCACACCATCCTGGAACTGATGGGGTGTGGATTGGGAAGCTGTTGTGCCTCATTCCCTGTTTGTTTTGACAGCTTAGCAGTGTCAGGCTGTGGCTGCAGGTGTGTGCAGGATGCATCCCACTGGGATGCTGCAGGGACACACAGGCAGGGACACAAATGGACAGGGACAGAGGGACACACAGGGACACAGCATCACTCAGAAGCTTCTAGCAATCCCCATCCTGGGTGGGGTGGGGGTGGTTGGGCTCCTCTGAGTCATGGAATTGTTTAGATTGGAAAAGACCTTTAGGATCATCGACTGTTAACCCAACACTACCAATGCCACCACTGGCCCAACCCAACCCAACAGGTTGTGCCTTCAGTAAAGCCTTCAGAGCTCCTTGAAGAGGGATTGGTTCTCAACCATTTTGCCATCATCCAAACTCTGAACTCTAAACTGCCTTTTTTTTCAGCAGTTAAGAGGCTGTGGGTGTTGCCTCCTATCACACAATGCTTTGGGTTGGAAGGGACCATAAAGATTTGCTTCCAAGCCCTGCCAGATACACTTTTGGGCTGCACACAGCTTTGCTCTCTTGTTTAATGCTTCATGCTGAGCACCTGGGGGCAATTATTGATCTCCCAAACCCATCCAGGTGTCCCTAGTTGTGTTATTGCTCCTTCCACACGCCCTCTCAGCACTGTGATGATGTTCTGCAGAAGAAGCAGTGGCTGGAGACAGGTACCTCAGCAGTTTCTTAGCACTGGAGGACTCAGGTAAAGTTGAACTTCTCCTCTTTTTCCACGTTGGACTTGACTGAGGACTGTGTAACCTGCAGAGTGGGACTGGGGGTTACATGCCTCAACTCTGGTGCTGGTGTGATGTTGCCAAGGGATTTAGTGCATGAAGAGAGTTGAACCCAGCAATGAAATAGCTGATTATTGTTTTTCCTTCTTCAGACAACACAGCTGAGCAAATCCAAGCCTGCTGTCTGTTCATTAAGGGGCTAAGCCTTTGTCTTTTCCTGGTAAAATCCTTTCCAGGAATCCCAAGATTTTTCTAAGTAGAGTCAAACTTAGAGAGAAATATGTCCCTTCCCCATTATATCAGGTGTTTCTCAGTTATTTCTTCAGTTATTTCCACCTCTTGCTGGTCCAGATACATTTCTCTCATGTTTTCCACCTGCACAGGACCTCCTCTGGGGAGTTTTGGTGCCCTGCAAGGGATGAGCTGGTGTTTCAGCTGCCTTTGGGCAGGTCTCTCACCTCTACCTTGCTGAAGACCTTCTTGCAAGCCATTAATAATAGCTTCTATCAAATTAGGAGAGGTATGGGGCTGGAACTGGGCTGATCAAAGATCTCTGCCCTGGTTGCAACGAACCCAACCAAGGCTTCTCCCAGGCCAGTCTGGATAGAGCTTAGAGCAGCTTGGGCTAGTGGAAGGTGTCCTTGTCCATGGCAGGGGGTGGGATGAGATGAGCTTTAAGGTCATTGCAATCCAAACCATTGTAGGGTTTTATGATCTGTTGATCCTGATGGGGCCTTGTCATGGGGTGAAGCAGCTTGTGCTCAGCTCTTAAACCTCTGTGGAGCAGAGGGAGGGTGACTGCTGGTGGCCTCTCTGCATGGTGTTTTGCATCCTTCTCCCACTGTGGTGGCTCCACAGTGTCCTATAAACTGGGACACAGAGCTGAGGCTGCAATCCCATCCATCCTCCATTCCTGTGGGATGCAGTGGGACTGGGTGAGCTGTAGCCCTTGCCCTCCTCTCCCTCCTCTGATACCCACTACAGAGGGTGTGTTTAGGGACTGTGTGTTGCAGAGTTCCCACCAGAGCTGCTTGTGCTGTGTGTCGTGCTAACTCTCCCAGGAAGGTGCTGCAGGGCTGGGGGAGCCTCCAGACCCAATCCCCCAGGAATGCTGCTTAGCCCCAAAGCTGCTTGGGAGCAGCTCTCAAAGCTAAGCTCGGCTTGTTTCCCCTCTAAGCCTTCATGTTTTGGTTATCTTCAAGGAGAGGAAATTCTCCTGCTGGGAGAGATCTCTGCTCCCTTCTAATTTTTGCTGCATAGAGTCAAACCTTCCTATCGTGAGCAGGAGGAGTTACCC
>NW_008666451.1:69570-74421 GCF_000695815.1 Acanthisitta chloris | reverse complement strand
TTGTAATGGTAAAACCTTCCCAGAGCATGGTCTGACATCCTCCCCCTCCTCTTCAAATTGCTGTGCCAGCCATGCCTCACCCTAATTAAAAGCAGCACAGAGGACTGGGCCAGGCTGTAAAATTCTAGGACAGCTTTATGTGGAGCAATTAAAAGGAAGGTAAAAAAAAATTGTTAAGAAATTAAACACTAATTACTTTTTTTTTTTTGGCCAGCTGAACTGTTGTGGCAGTGTGGCTGCAAAGTCCTGGACTGCTTGGGTCTCTGTGCCATAAATCAAATGGATCAAGTGTTCCCTTGCTTTTCCCCCATGTAACTCATCTGCTGTCAATTAGCCTCAATCACGTTGTTTCAATTAAACAGGCTTAAAGGCCTGATAGCAAAATCTGGTGGGGAGGGAGGAGGAGGGAAGGGCAAAGCCTGGTTGGAGGCAGTGAGGTGGAAATATCTGTTTAAAAGGTGTGATCCCATTTTAGTGTTTTCCATATAAAATGTGATATTATCGGCTGTGCCCGGGGGAGCACTAAGAGCTGGAAGGAAGCACAGCTGAGGAAGGAGCCTGTGGAGCAGGGGGGATGGCTAAGGAGGTAGCAGGGCCGAGGTGGCCCAAGGGATTAACAGGGAATCCCAGCCGGGATGCTTGAAGGAGGGAACTCCTTTGGGATGAGTTTCAGCTCTTCTTGCCCTAATTCCCCTCGGTGTGATAGAGGTTTTGAGGCTTGCACAGTGTTGGCTGAGCAAAGAAGCTGCTGCTGGTGTTTGTGCTCCAGGGAATGTGGAATTATCCTTTTGTTTGCATGCCCCCGGCAATGGGAATGGATGGATTGCATAATCCATGGAATGATTTGCCTTGGATGGTGAAAGCAAACTGCTGTTTCCTCTCCCTGTGTCTAGTCTTGCTCTGTTCTTGATGGGAAAAGGAAAACAGGCTGTGAAGTATTTGGAAAGGGCTGAGGAAAGGCAGGGCTTGGAGTAAATGGCTCATTTCATACCTGCATCCACCCTGTGCCTTTCCAAACCTTCCTGGACTGGAAAGGAAGAAGCAGCTGGAGTGGGATGAGGAGCTGGTCCTGGCCCCAGGAGGAGGAAGAGGCATGTGTGGCCTGATTACTGCTCTAGTCACCATACTTATTCCCTGTCTCCTTCCCTTCCTCTTGGGGTTTGGTCCCTGCTGGAGTCAGAGGGTGCTGGGAGCATGTGGAATGGCCTCTGGTTTGGCTGGGGAGGAGCAAACATTGGGGGCTTCAAAATTCCCTGCAGATATCCATGCTGGAAATAGAGCTTCATCTCCCTAGTCCAAGGTAGTCCAAGGCTTTGCAAGAGCTGATGCTTCCTGGATCCCTTGGAATGGGGAGGACACATGGACCTTTCACTTCTCCCTACCCCAAGGCAGGATGTGCTCCCAGGACCTTCAGAGACCCCAAAATCTCTTCCTGCAATGCCAAATATTCACCCATCTGCTGCAAAAGCGTCTCAAGCCTCCCCACTCTACCAACAAGCCCCTGCAGGTTCTCCTGTTGGGAAAACCAGACTCATTTATTAATGTACATAACGTTAATTGCTGTAATTGGAAGGCTGCTTTCCCACTCCCGGGGATGTGGGTGTGTGCTGCCGGCGTGGAAATGCAGGCAGGAATGTTATCCTGCCGAGCCCCTGCGGTGAGGAGAGGATGCTCCTGTGGTTAGAGTGCTGATGGGTTTGTGTTGTGGGTTCGGGCTCAGGTGCTAAAAGAACAATGAGAAAACCAAATGTATCTCCTTGTTGTTAGGCTAAAAATAACAGCTCAGTGGGTATTTAGATGTTAATTAGTGTCATTCCCTACTGCCACTGCCCCAGGCAGGGCTGGTGTTTCAAAACACTCTTCCTTCTTTCTCCCTGGCCAGGGAATTGCCCTCAGTCTCCAGAGAGTTTTGCTGCTCACCTGGAATAGCTGAACGGGGAGAATCCAGACTGGGGAATGTTCCACAACCTGCAGGACTGTGGTGATGTCAGACCACCAGCAGTGCCAAAGAACTGGAGCTGTGGGATGGTGATGACCCTCGAGGCTTCAAGTCTGGTCTGCCTTGGGCTTTGCTGTTGTGTTGGTGAGGAGGAGAGGGATGGAGGAGACTTGGCTCTTAGTTCTCAGCAGAGAGAGTTTTTTTCTGACCCATCCATGAGGTTATGGGATGGGGTAGTTCTACTCCTGCTGTGCTGATGTCTCTGGTCTCCCTCCTGCTGGCCCAACTCTGTGTCTAGGGGGTTGGAGCAAAAGCAAGGCCAGAGCTTTGCTAGAGATAAATTAGGCACCTTGGCTCCCTGTGATCCTGGAGGACTTCTGGTTTGTGTGTTTTATCCCAGGAAAGAAAGAAACCCACTATCTTTTTGGCCATCTGGTGATGCCAACACAAACCCTGACCCTTCCTGCAAAGCCCCATAACATGGTCCCTCCATACCTGGGATGTTTTAGGAAGAGATCCTGGCAAAGAGAGCTCCATGTGTGTCCTATGGGCTGAATCTGCCTCTCCAGCTCTCCTGCCCTGCCCCATGGTTTGCTTTGGAAAAGCAGTGCTGGTGGTTTCTGGAATAAGCTCCATCTAAGCCACCATCAGAAAACAACAAACCCAAACCTGTAATTGCCTTTGGTCTTGAGCAATTTGAGCTGGGTGTGAATTGGCCACGAAGGCTTGAAGAGCTCTGTGTGCTGGGAGTGCTGCTAGGAGAGGATAGTGTATGGGAGTCAGGACCATTCCGTTGTGCCCTGACCCCCTTCACTAGTCACTCTGTCCCCCAAAGTAATTCCACTGATGCTTAGGGCTCTGCTGGCATCACACCCAGTGTGCCACCCCAGCCTGGCGTTGGTGGGTGAGCAGTGCCACGAGTCCTGGCCCCAGCTGGGTGCTCTTAGCTCCCATGGAGGATTATTAGGAGTGGAGAATTAAGCATTGCATTTCCTGATTTCTCTCCTTTCAGCAGCTTGGGGCGATGCTAACAGCCCTTCCCCCTGCCCTGCCTTGCACAGCCATTGGAATTCCTTTGGGGGAAAAGGGGAGAGGGTGAAGGGGGGAGGAAATCTGCCTTAATTACAGTGACACAACCTGCATGGCCTCGATGCTCGAGGGGGTTTAATCTGCTTTGCAGGGGAGGAGGTGCAGCTGCTGCCGCTGGCACAAGCGGCTGCTGCACATGATGGCTCAGGGCAGTGCCAGGCAGGGGCTGGCACAGCCTGGGAACACCTGGGATGCACATCCAGGTGTGGAACATGGACAGGGCAGAGGGATGAGGTCCTCACCCCTGCCCTGCAGAGAGCTGCTTGGCAGTGCTCCTGCTGTGTGCTGTTCTGGAGGTGGTGGGATCTAGGCAAAGGGATGAAGTGATGGATGCTCCATCCCTGGGAGTGTTCCAGGTCAGGTTGGATGGGGCTTGGAGCAACCTGGACTGGTGGAAAGTGTCCATGCCCATGGCAGGGGATAGGATGAGATGAGCTTTAAGGTCCTTTCCAACCCAATAATTTCCATCATTCTTCTACAGTGGGCGGAGCAGGATCTTGTGTTACCTTTTACAATAAAAATGCACAAGGAGCTTTCACCTGCTCCAATTTGGCCCTACAAATCCAAGCCACAGCTGCAAAGTGTCCCAAGGGCACATGGTTGGTCAGGACACACCAGCAGTGACTCCACCTGCATGGAGAGACACCCAGGCCAGGGCTAGGAAAGGTTCCTTCCAGCCCAAATTATTACTTGGTTCTATCATCTTGTCTCTTGAATGGATTCTGATGGACAAACCTCTTTCTTCTTCCTCTCCTAAAAAATATCCATCTCCTGCATCCTGGTCTCTCCACATCATGTGGCTGTTCTCTGAACTTCTACCTCTGTGCTCTCCATGTGCTGCTGTGACTTCCCACCCTGCACTGTCACCCCTTGGGTACAGACTGCATTGAGTTTGTGTGGAACAGCATCCAACACACCCTTGAGAGGTGTCCCCTGGCACAGCTAGAGGAGCATTGCCAGGCTCAGGGATGTGCAAATCCCAGACCTGGAGCTCCAAACCACAAAGACTTAAAGCAAAACCCCAAACAACCCAATAATGTATTTGAGGTTCTTTCTGTTTAACTTCTGGGGTTTAAGCTTCAATTGGAGCTGCTTTGTTCTCTGTGCACTTGGGAGATCTGAGAGCTTTGCTGGAGGATAAAGGGCAATGCCCACTGATTTGAGGGAGTCCTGCTTGGAGTAGAGCTGGGGTGAGGACAGTGGGCAGTGCTGCCAGGGCCTGGAGAGTAATTTTGGGGGAAGGAAAAGTGAGGGAGCAGTTTTTTCAGCATCCTTCTGATTTGAACCACCTCTTGCTTGGAAAGTATTGTGGTGTGGTGAGTCCCAAGACCACTGAGGCTTTGCAGTTCTGCTTTCAAAATGCTCATTTTAACATCTTCCTCGGGGGTAGAACCTTATCCCACCCTCCCCTTGAGCCAGAAGGTGGGACATATCCTCCTCTCTTGGTGGGATATTAGCTGGTGCTGGAGCATCCCTGAGGTGCAGGTTGGTCTGGAAAGCTGCTCTGAGACATACCTGGGACCTAACCCAGCTCCAAGCAAGGTGTCCCTGTTGCCACAGCCACCATGGACTTTGACTGTGGGTTATTAACAACTGCTTTAAGGAACTGGTTCAGCCAGAAGGTGGGACATATCCTCCTCTCTTGGTGGGATATTAGCTGGTGCTGGAGCATCCCTGAGGTGCAGGTTGGTCTGGAAAGCTGCTCTGAGACATACCTGGGACCTAACCCAGCTCCAAGCAAGGTGTCCCTGTTGCCACAGCCACCATGGACTTTGACTGTGGGTTATTAACAACTGCTTTAAGGAACTGGTTCTCCAGTGGGA
>NW_008666451.1:58563-69549 GCF_000695815.1 Acanthisitta chloris | reverse complement strand
TACAAAAAGGATGTTGTGCCTCTTACCTTAAGTGTTAATTTGAGCTCCCAACCCTTGCTGGGTAAGCCAGAGGTGGTGGAGCTTTCAGAGAGCTCTCACCCAATAACTCAGCTCAGCCTCCAGCACTAGGGAGGGATTTTACACTCTGCCAAGGCAGATAATTAATCATTCCTGAAGAATGAAGAAATGTTTCTGAACTTTTTTCCCTTCCTTTCTAAAGGGAAACAGGGATTTTGTAAGCCTTGATGCCCCTCTGGCAGAGGAGTGGGATGAAAAGTGTGAAGGTTGGGTGACTCCTTGGGAAAGCCAGGCTGGGAGTTGGGGGAACTTTGGTGGAAAACCATGGATTTGGGGATGATGTGGAGCAGAAGGTCTTGTGTGTGTTGTCCTTTGTACCTGGGAACACCTCCAGGAGTGAGGTGATGCTGGAGGCCTTCACTGAATGGTTTTTTCTCACCTTCTGAAGGCTAATTCCTATGGAGTATGGAGGAAATAAGGAAAAGCCCCTTGGAAAATGGACCTGTCAGGTTCTCAGGGATGTGTCTCCAGCATCACCATCCAACTGGGAGCTAGAAACACACATGAGCTGTGCTGAGAGCAATCCAGCCCTTTGTTCCTGTGTCTCCTTGAACTGATCTTGTGGTTTAGTTAATTAAAAACACAGCACATTATTGTGGGAATGACAAGGAATTAAATAGATTAAATCTGAGAAAAGACCTGTCTGATCATCTAATCCAGCCCAGCTCTGCTGCTCTCTGGGGTATCCTTATCCCACAGAGTTTGAGGTGCCCCTTAGGTGTTGTTTGCTCCCTGTTCCCCCAGGCAATATTCCTCTGGTCCATCCTGGAGCTGTTGGTAGGAATGAGCTGGCTGCTTCCATCCCCAGCCTGCTCTTCCCTCCAGCTGTGTTGCCACCAGCACTGGCTTTACCAACAAGCCTGGGCAGCCCTGGCAGGGAGGGCTCAGCTTCTCCTTGCTTAGACCTTGCTGTGGAGTGGATGTGCCTAAGGAAGATGCCCTTGGAGAAGCTGAAATTGGGTCCTTTCTCCTCTCTTCACAGCTGCTTCCTGAAGCTTCTTGCTAGCAGGTTCTTGGGTTGAACTGGAATATGTTTGCTGGGAGGTCAAGCAGCTCTCCTTGTGCAGGTGAGCTGCAGAGTGACTCTGCAGCTTGGGTTGGCATTTGGGGATTCCTACATTGACTTTTTGACTGTTGGGTCTTGCCACCTTAAGCTCTGGAGCAGAAAATATAGCTTTGGGCTTGGTGCCATTCAGGTGGGACCTCTGAAAACTGAGAAACAGCAGGAGAAAAATGCTTGAAACAGCTTTTTTTTCGGCTATGTTTGTGATAGATTCATGTTGGAAGCTCCAAACTGAGTTGGTCCATGTTCCTTTTGTGGCTGTCACTATGGACTCTCTCCTCCTTTCACCCATCATGATCCCTTTGCTGACAGCTCTGTGCTGCAGGGAGCTCAGCTAGACAGGACTTTGTCTCATTGTGCTATCAGGGCTCTGCTCCCAGCACTTCCCACCCTGTTTTCAGAGGGAATGTCAATCTCTTCAACGTCTTGGACTGATGGGAATGCTTGGGGAGGAAACCTGCTGCTTCCTCTCTGTTTATCAGTATGGAAAAGTGAACTTCCAGGTGCTGAGCATGGTGGGAATGGGAGCTCAGCTCTTTTGGAGGAAGAGAAGCACCTTATTAATTCAGAGCCCAAACTGCTGTGATGTCCCTGTCCCTTTATAGCCCAAGGCTGGATCAGAGCAAGTAAAGGACTGTGAGGATGGTGGGCAAGCGATTTTGGTGCTGGTGGGGAAAATGATTCATCTCCACATCCTGGAATCAGAATGGCTGGAAATGCAATGACTGGAGCAGTGGGAAGGGTCCCAGACCTGCAGCAGGATTTTGCCCACAGCTAACATTGGGCATGAACAAACCAGAGCAGCTGCTGAGGGAGCTCCTGTGGTTCAGTGCTGGGACAAAGGACACATTCCCATTGCTCTAGGCTCCTGTTCGACCTTGGGCAAGTTGTGTTGGCTCCCTGGCCGCATCCTGGAGGGCTGTGTGCTGAGCTGGGTCCTGCCAGGATGTCTGGGTGTGGGAAAGGAGCCTCCCAAGGCTCCAAAGCTGCTCCTGCTAATGCCTGCTCAAACAGGGCCTGTTTGCTGCACCTTGGCCCCAGGAGCTGGGGCAGAGGGAAGATGTCTTAGCAAAAACTAGGGGGGTTTTCCCTTTTGGAAGAGGCTTTCTCACTGTCTGTCTCTTCTGTGTGTTGCTCCATGTTGAGAACTGCCAAAACACAAATCACTCCCTGAGCTCTGAACTGAGGTTGCACTTGGAAACATCACCTGGTGAGTGACACAAATCCCATGGTGGTTTCCTGAGCACCAGGGAGGGAACATTAGCTCTGATGTAGGAAACCAAACCCTTGGGAGCTTCCTAGTGTAAATGAGCTCTTGGCAAATACTGTTAGTGCTTGTGCTTAGTGTGTGCAGGAGCAAACATCCACCCCATGAAGTTCTTCAGTTCCATGTGCTTTAATATAGGTATAATGGGCATAAAAATTGATGCATTTACTTTTTAAAGGTGATTTTTTTGTGGAGTTTTTGATTTAACATTAAATTTCAGCCCTTTGGGGGATGTTCCAATCATGCTGGCTACAGAAATATCCTGTTTTTCCCCAACCAAAACCTAAACTTGGGGTTCTTGCTTATTCCCATGGCTCCAGGAGCTGAGGCTTGAAGGAGAGCTGCTAGTTTTCAACAACCTTCTATTAGTCATGGGAACTGGCAGCTCTGAAATGAATCTTTGCAGCCACCCCCTCCCTCCCCCTGCTCCCTCCTCAGTGCAAAGAAAACTCTCCCCTCCAGCCTGGCTTCCAAGTACGTGATTGAGAACATGTGAATCCACAAGGATTGAACTGGGAGTGACCTCTGGGGAGTAAGTGGGTTAATCAAAGCTGGGCTCTTCCCCACACTTCACTCCCTAAAGCTCCTGCATTTCCTCCTGATGGCTGATAAGGAGGGATTGAGTTTATGAAGGGGATGAAGATGTTTGGATAAGCTGCAGTACCAATCCTGCCTGGCAAGTCAGGGCCTGAAGGAAGCCCTTGGACTTGGGGGGGAGTTGTTGGGTTGGGTTTTCTTTCCCAGGCCTGGAATTGTGCATGGGGATCTACCCAGAGATGTGGTGGCAGCTCTGGAGGCACAAACTCTGGGCACCTTGGCTGATGCATCCTGAGTCTGCCAGGGCTTGGTGCTGGGCTCTGTGGGGCACAGATGTGCTGCCTGGCAACTTGCAAAGCTTCAGGCTTGCCCTGCTGTCCTCCCATCAGGCAGTGTCACTGCTGAATGTGCTGCTCCTGTGGTAGAAGACTAATGGGAACTCATGCTATGAGTCTCAGGGGGTTTTGGAGGCACCTGGCACATAGTGACCTCAGAAATGTGTCCTTCCTCACCCCCATCTCTGAGGGGTGCAGGGCTTTGAGTACCAGCTTGGTCCTTCCCTGTGGTGCATCCACAGGCTGCTCTTGGCAGACTCATTTAGGAGATCAGTTGGCTAGTTGGTCCTATGTTGTTGGCAACCCCTAGTAGAGGGCACTGAGGTGTCTCTGACTCTCATTCCATACCCAATCCTGACTCAAACCTGTGGGTTCATGTTACTGAGCACAACATTTGGTGACTTCCCTGTTGTTCTGCTGCGCCAGAGAGGCCAACACCTGTCTGAGATCACTATCTAGGGGTATTTTTAGCTATGTCTTAGCGATGCTGAAAGAAGGTGAATCATGTTTGGGAGAGGAGCTGCTTCTCTTCCAAATGTGTTTTGGAAAACATTGCTCAGCTCCAGGGGGAGGAGGAGGGAAGCAGCAGTGGGGATCACCCATCATGGGCATGTGGCATCTCTCTGGCTGCCTGTGGGTGTTGTGGGGAGCACAGTTTGTCCTCCTTGCCTCTGGTTCTTCGGGACATGGAAGCTTCTCATGGGGCACTAAGCAGCCTGGATCTTGCACTGGGAAAGGAGCTGATAGCTCTAAGGGTCTTCCTGAAGTTTATACCTATGATTCCCTTCCCCAGCCCCTCCTGTAGCCCTGCTCATGGTTACAGCACCTTGGTTGTCCCCCTGGAGGAGCCACCCAAAGAGTTCTGCACTTGGATGCAAAGCCATGGAGTGAAGAAGCCACAGGTTGTCCTCCCTGGAAGGACTTTGCCCTCTTTCCTCTTGCTAAAGCTGGAGGCTCTGGATGCTGCTGTGAACCCAAGTCAGCTCTGTGCATGGCCACAAAGTTTTTTGCCTTGCAGGTGAGGTGGGAAAGGTTAAACCTTTGGAGCTCTGAGCATGATCACTGCCCCCTCCTTTGTTATCCTTCCACCCCCACAGGAAAGGAAAGTAATTGGGGTTGATGTCTCCATTAAAAGCTGCAGCAGGGAAGTGCCTGTTTGTGTGGAGAGGGGAATGCCCACAGGTAATTTATCTTGACATTTATAGAAAGCATAAGGGTTTACTCATTCCTAAAGTGAAGGGACAGGGTGTTTGCTGCAGTCGTTGGGCTCTGGAGCTGCTCGAACATTATTGTAGCTGATGGTAATCGTTTCCGGCCGTGCCCCAATATGCCTCGGGGGGGTTGCATGGGAACAGTAACAGTGTGGGGCAGGAGAGCAAACCTGTTGGGCAGGAACAGACCTACTGCAGCTAACAAATCCTCTTCCTCCCCAGGATTTTCTGAGTGGCAGGTGAGAGCTTGAGCCAAGGGGAGGACCTGCTGGTGGCTGCCACCCAGAGCTGGAGGGCACTGGGCTCTTGGCTTGTTTGAACTGGAGTCCTGGTGCTGGGGCTCTCTGTGCTCTGCAGCTCTGAGGAACCACAAGGAATGTCTTGTTTTTACAGCAAACTCTGCTTTGAAAATAGTTGGAAAATGGGTTTTGTCTTTTGAAGCTGCTGTGTGCAGGATGGAGCAGAAGTGGAGGGTCTGTCTTCCAGCCTTGGAGTAGGACAAGTAAACAGATGCTTCCCAAAATACTTGTGCTGGTATTTATCTACTTGGGGAAGGTCTGTACTTCCCCTGAGCTCAGACCTGCCTGCTGTGTGGACAGCACACCTGTGTGTGGCTGGAAGGTGTGGGAGCACTCAGAGGTGCAGGTGCAGTGGCTTGCAGAGCTTTCCCCTTCCCAATGCTGCATCCCCAGGCTGCTCTTGGCAGCCTCATTTAGTAGGTCAGGAAGTGGTGGAGATGCTCTGGCCCATCTGCCTTTGCTGCTGAGATGCTCTTATCTCTTCCTGGCAGAGTTGTGTTTTCAGAAGGTCCATAGTGACACTCTGACTGTTTACGGCTGACCTGGTGGCACTGGGTGGAACAGTCACGGTATCAGGAGTGTTATCATCCTTAATCCCCCTGTAATCCAACTTGCTAACAAGCCCAAATCTCTTGCTTAAGTGGCAATTGTGGCAAAACTCTCTGTGGTCAGCAGGTGGGATGTGCTGGAGGAGACCTGGGGGGAGCAGGGATGTTGGATTCCCAGGCTTCAATGCTCAGGGGCTAGAGACAGCCCTTGGGTGACAATCTCTAGGAGTGAGCTATGACAGGCAGAGCAAGATCTCCCCTGAGGAGACCTTCTGGTGTTTCTCAAGGCTCTGGGATGTTTAACACCATGCTGCAGTGACCATGACTTGTGTCTTGTCTGGCAGGGAGATCCCAGTGCTGTGTTGGAAGCAGAACATGACCTGACCTATGATGCCACAACAGAGAGATGTTGAAGACTGTGCAGCTTAGGGCATTGGCTGCCTGACTCCCCAACTCTTGGTTCTAAATGGGTTTTCCCCTCTGTGGTTGCTGCCAAAAATAAATGCCCAACTTGAAACCTGTTGGGCATCTGGTGCTGCTCGGTCTGTGGTTGCCACTAGCCTGGAAATTGCAAGGTTTAGGAAACAGTAGTAACGCTCTGCTGGAAGTAGAGGCTGAAGGAGCAGCTTTAGCTGCAGAACAGCTGTGTCCCAGCTGGATGCTGGTGGGAGCTCTCAACTTGGGGAGACAATACTGATCACCCAAACCTCTCTCCCTGAACTAGAGGAGAGCAGATTGGTCTGGGCTCTGTTAGCCAGGCTGGGGTGGTTGATAAACAGTGGTACTGAAGAGAAACTTGTCTGGAACTGTCTGCAGGTGATAAAATTCCTGTGCTGCTGATGCACTGATTAGTGTGGCGTTGTGTGAGGTGATGCTGGGCTTGGCTCTGGGCCTCTTTCCCCCTCCACACACTCAGTGAGCACCTTCCTGGCCATGCCCAACTGCCTTCATTGGAATGTCACATGGGAGATGGCTCCAAGTGCCACCTTTGTGTCCCCAGCTGGGCAAAGAGGGGAGTGAAGGGGCTGGATGGTGTGAGCAGACCTTGGCCCCCCTGCACCCTTCCCTTATGTCCAGCCAGGTTTTCTGCCTGTCTCTTGGGGAGTGGCTGAGCTGCAGTTTTGGCAACAGTGTGTGGCAGGGAATGACGTGCAGGAGTGTTTGAGCAGGTGAGCTGAGCCAGCACAGCTGTGACTCAGGTGCACCCAACTGCTGCTGGTACCGTGCCAGGGCCACCTGAGCTGTGGGAGTGCTCCCAGTTTGGGGAGATGCAATGGGGTCCTGAGCCTAGGGCAGGGTAAGGTGCCTCTCACTGCATAGGCTTTTAGGAACGTGGTTCACTCGAGGTTTAGATTAACCCAAGTGCTTCAGCCCTGGCTTGGTTTGAGGTGGGTGAGTCACTCGTTGAGTCACACTGTTCCCTTGCCAGGTGGGGAACCAGAGAGGGGACACTGCTCAGATGTGACCAAGCTGCATGGGCCAGTGCCCTCCTGGCACTGCTCTCAGGCTAATCTCCTTCCCAATGTGCTCCCAGCACTGCCTGGAAATGTCTCTGCTCCTTTTCCTCCTTTATCTACTCTTTTGGCAGTGACTTTGGCCAGTGATAACTGAGCCCCAAAGCCTCAGTGCAGCTCCAGTTGCTGCCCTTGCTGTGTTCCCAGGCCTTTCCCAGCTGGATGCTTTCACAGAGTGTCAGCTTGTGGCCTTTCTGTGGTGTCCAAGAGCATCACCTTGTGTCGAGGTCCAGCCTGGGCTGCCCAGGGATGCTCCTAGCTCGGGGTAAAACCTCAGACAAGGAAAGGAACAGTTAAACCCCCCAAATCTGAAGGTGCTGCAGAGTCCAGGTGGGATCCAGTTGGGGACCAGCTGTGGGATCGGGTGGGTCTCCCCCTCGGGGCTGTTCTGTGCCGCTGCAGGGTGAGTGCAGGGATGGAAGACCCCAAATCCCTGCCCAGGAGCTGCCTCCACCCAGAGTGGCTCCATCCACGCGGGAGCCCCGCGGTGGTCCCGAGGGTAATCCTCGCCAGGGTCACCCCCGCGGGATCCCCCCGAGCTCCCACCCCGTGGGACAGGGGGCGAGGCCATGACATCACCTCTTCTGCCTCCCATTGGTTTCTCCTCTGGTGATGTTCTCCCCTCCCCTGCCTCGATTCCCTGCCATCGCATCCCGCCGGGATGCAGCGTTGCCATGGGGACGCGATGCGCGTTCCCCGCGCGGCCGCGGAGCGTGGGATCTGCTGCTAGCACAGGGCGGAATCACTTGTGTGCGCTCAATTGCGACACTGGAGAGTTTATTTTGGTTCCAGCGGGACGTGTTGACACCCGGCACAGGGTGGGGGGGGATGGTGTCTGGAGATGAAACCTCCCAGCGACACCTTGGTCAGCTCTGTGGGAGCCTTTCCCATGCTCAGCGTCCTTAGGGAGTCAAACAAGCTGCGTTCAGCTCATGTAACAAGACTTAATCTTTCACCAACCTTGAAATAATACTTATTCAGACCTGGCTGCCGTTTCACTGGAGGGAGAGAGTTACAAAGAACTGGTAAAGAGTTACAAAAGGAACATTTTAGCAAAGAAGGCACAGAGTTGCAGCTTCAAGGATGGAAATCAGTGGGAGAAGGGGTGAAAGCAGCTGGTTTGGCAGGAGTGGGGGCTGTGGTGTTGCCTCCCTACATCCCAGTCCTCTGCATCTCCCAAGGACAAAACAAAGCCCTTTGCCCCCCAGTTCAACTCTGACCTTGCTGTGGCAGGATTAAAATCTCATGAAGATGGACAACTCGATAGCAAGGAGTTAATTCCCTCCCTCCCTTCCCCTCCCCTGTGTTTTTGCCTCCTGTTCTTTCCAACTGGCCTGGTTTGCTGCAGAGAAGTTGGGCAAACAAACAAAGTTGGTGTCAGCCTGTGGGTGCTGCTGGTGGGGGATGATGCAGGGTGTCTCAGTACTGCTGCAGGAGGCTTTAGCTTCTCCCTCCCACCTCTGGGACTCCACATTTTGCTCTTGGGCTTTGCTGCTTTTCCCTTGAGCAGGACAGGCTGGTTGTAGGGACCCCCATGGGCTTCTCAGAGGATGTTTGGGAGTGCAGGCATGAAATACATCACTGGTGTAGGCTGTGCCAGTGGCACTAAGTCCTAGTTTGCCATGTGCTGGGGCAGCTTGGAGTGCTCCAAAAGGAGCTGCAGCTTTGGGAGCTACTGCTTAATCAGAGGCATCTCTCTGTGCCTGCCCTGGCTCTTTCCATCTCCTGATTGTAATTGCTGCTTGTGTCTCATAGTGAGACAGTGCTGGGGGTTCCCATCCTGCTGCCACTTGCAGGGACTGCTGTGGAATCACACTCAATCCTCATTTTCTCAGGGGAGAGAGAGGGTTTTCCTAATATAATCTAATAAAGGTTTGTTCTCTTCTCTTTTGTATTCAAATCTGGGCTTCGAATCACCAAAGTTAGGTTTACTTTGTCCTTTTTTTAATGAAAAACCTCCGCCCACTTGCCAAACCTCCAAGCAACTTTAATGATAGTTTTGTGCCTCTCTTTAAACTAAACTGTTTCCTCAGCTATTTTCCAGCTGAGCACTGGTGCAGCTCCTGGAATTGGAGTACCCAATGAAATGCAGATATCCTGCTGAGCTCAGACCTCTGCTGTGTGTTGCAGCTCTTGTTTCTGCTCCAGCCACTCCTATAGGACCCGTGGAGGGAGAGAGGTCAGTTCAGAGGATGCTTTGAACACCTCTGCAGAGAGGCTGAGCACCCTCTGACCTGACTTGGGAGAGGGAGGTGACTCCTCACTCTAAGCGAAGTAACACACAGTCTGAATTTTGAATGGAGCTTTAAGAGGCTAAAATAAGTGAAAATCTGCTTTAATCTCCTAAAATCTTGTCTGTGCTGAGGCAGCCACCTGTTAGGTAAGAGATGGGGGAGTAAAATGTCCCTTGCCCTAAAGTTTTGCTCCCTGTCAGTCCTGGCTGCTGGCACTGCTCTCTGCCACCCAGGCAAAGGCATTTCTATGTATTATATAATGGCTGAGTGTGACTGACATGGTCAGTCAGGAGTTGGAACAAATCCTTCACTGAGAGGCTGCTCCAAGCTCCTCAACAGGGAGTGTGACATGGCTGAACAACTTGCCATCCCTTTTTCAGAGCCAGGCTGGTCCTTGCCAAGAGGCAGTGGTGTGGGGGCTCTGGGGAGTGGGTGGTGGGTGCCTGGGATGCTGTTTGCAGGGCTCTGGGCTGAGTGAAAGCAGCTGGGGGATGTCCAGGCAGGCCAGGAGCATCCCTGGGAGCCACTCAGACTGGGTATCTCGGAGGATGCTGTGAAGTTGGGGCCAGAGGGATTGAGGCGCCGAACTCCTATTGAAGTCGGTGGGATCTGGGATTTGGAAGCAGAGGCTGTGCCAGCCAGGACTGAAAGGCTCCTGACCCGTTTCAGGCCGAGCTAAGGGTTATTGTTTGGCTTCACAGAGGCTGCCAGGAGCCCTTTGGGCCAAGGCGCCTGTGCTTGCCCTCTCTGGGAGCCCTCGGTGCACAGGGGCCTCACTCAGCTACCCATGCCAAGAGCATCTCTGTGTCCCTCTGGGCTCTGAGCACTGCTGAAACCATCCTGAGGTTTAAGTAGGGCAGGCACAGGGAGTGTTTTACTTGCTGTTTGTCCCACTGGAAAAACAAGCCTTGTGCAAACCTGTATTCCCCATGGATGCACTCAAGCTGTGTGTTGTGGCACAGTGTCCTTGGTGACACTCACCCTTGGTGGTGTTTTGCTTGCTTGAAGTACACGTGGAGGATGCTCAGGGGCATGGGAATGGTACAGCATGGCAATGTTGTGCTCTTCCTTCATCTCCCACCCTGCTTGGTGCCCCAGCTCGTCCTCCCCAATGCAATGTGGAAGATGCTTTGGAGGAGGAGCTGCTTCCTGGGAAGGGGAAGAGTTGAGCCCTGGTGTAGTTTCATGACTGGCACAGGTTGGAGCATGTGGCTTTCAGGGAAAGGGTAACTGCTGGGTGCCAGTGTGGGTGTGGAGGGGGTTGAGATGGTGCAACTGACCCTGGGGAAAGCCAAGTCCTGGAAATGCAGGCAGTGAGGGCAGAGAGAGCTGTGGGATTTCATACAGGCATTGCTCCTGCAGCTGGGCAGGGAGGTGGCACAGGGGCAAAGCTGTTCCAGCCCCTGGATGAGAGGGAACAGACCCATGGGCAGGGGCTGGGTGGTACCCTGGGGCAGACCTTGCTTCAGCAGGGGATTTAGAGCACAAGGTTTTGGGAGCATCCTCAAGAGCAAGGGGAGATGGGCAGAGCCAGCTCCTGGAGAGGGATAAGGAGAGCATCTTCACTGCATGCAAATCCAAGTGATCAGGAGGAAAACTCCACTTGAGGCAGAGGTAATTCAGCTCGGACCCTTCTCGAGATTCTAACAGCCTTTTAAATGTCTTTAATAAACCCTGAGCTATCCTGCACAGGCTGGGGAGGCCAGAGGGGGAGGCCAAACCTCCTGGTTTCCATCCTGGCATTACTAAGCAACCATGTCCTAAAATTCACAGCCCAATGGAGAGAACTTTGTTTACCAGGAAGAAAACACTTGAAAAGGGGAATCTTTGGCGGAAGCCTGACGGGATTAACGCTGGGGTTTCTTTAGGCACTGCTCTTGTTTTTCAGGGCCTGACCTTA
>NW_008666451.1:53095-58537 GCF_000695815.1 Acanthisitta chloris | reverse complement strand
TTTCCCTGCCTAATTTAGAGCAGGGCATTGTGCTGCGCTGGGAAGGGGGAGGCGCCACAGGCAGGTTTGGCAGCACGAATAGGAGCCTGAGATGATCTGGTTGGGAGCAGAGGGAGTTGGTCATTAGATGCTGTGCTGAAAATCCTGCTGTAATTAATTTTCTCCTGAATTAATTAGAGGAATTGCGAAGGGAGGTTGGGCCAGGAAGGTGCAGGGGAAGTTTTTCAGGGTGATATATAGGTTGTTGGCAGAGCAGGAATTAAATCTCTTTCCTCTCCCTTCCCAGGCTGTTTGCTTGAGCTGCTCTCAGTCACGACAGAGTGAAGGTCGTGGGCACAGCATGGCCTTGCTGAAAGTGTCTTAAATCATAGAATCAGAGAATTTTAGGGGTTGGAATGCAGCTTGGAGATCATCCAGTGCCAGCCCCCTGCCCTGGGCAGGAACACCTCCCACCAGAGCAGGTTGCTCAAAGCTTTATCCAGCCTGGAATGAACACTGCCAGGGTTGGGGCAGCCACAGCCCCCCTGGGCAACCTATGCCAGTGTCTCACCAGCCTCACAGGAAATTCTTCCAAATATCTAACATAAATTTCCCTCTTTCCATTTATCCCCATTGCTCCTTGTCCTGTCACTGCAGCTCCAAATGGCAGTTCGGGGCATTTTCCCTGGTTTTGGTATGTGCCACTGGCACAAGCAGCATTGAAGTGGAACAGGAGGGATGAACAGCTCCAAGGCTGAGCAGTGCTGGGCTGTGGGAGAGTGTATCACCTGCTCACCAAAGATGGAGGAGGAATTTCAGCCCCAATTTCTGGCTCCAGCAGAATAGAGGGGTTTAGGATATGTTGGTTTGTTGTTGGCTCTGCTGTATAATGTGTGGAATTGCTGTCTCAGCTCTGCTCAGACACAGGGGAGCAGTTAGTGATGCCATGAGCCTTGTGCAGGAGGGATGGAAGAATAGAGGGGCTGTGTCCTGGGGTCTCTGTGCTGAGCAGAAAGCTCTCAGTATCATGCCCAGCTCTGCTCCCTGATTCTAACCCCTCCACTGGTGTCAGGCAGCAGAAATCAATGCACTGATGGACACCCTGGCTGGAGCCTGTGGGTGCATTGTAGGTGAAGTTTTCCTGTGCAGGTTAGACTTTCCCTTTGCCTTGCTGGTGTCTGTGAGCTCCTAGGCAGGTGGAACAAACACAGGGAGAGAGAAGGAAGGGCAAAATTCCTGTTGGCTTTGACAGGGCTGTTCTGCAGCATCCGTGCTGGATGTGGGGTGTGCATCCCTGGAGCTCACCTGGCCCAGGTGAGCAGGGGTGAAGGCTCTGCCTGTCCTTGGCCCCCAGCTCGGCAGTCAGAGCTGCTAATCCTTCCTTCCCGCTCGCGGGGGCGGAGGGAGAGAGGGAGGGAGGGAGGGAAGGGCAGGCTGACGAGCATGGGAATCTGGAAGGCTATTCAGCGGTAATTATCGGCCTCAATGCTGAGCGAGGGGGACCAGGGGGGTAGCTGCGACAGAGGGAAAGACCCATAGGAGAAAACAGATTCCTCCCCCTTCCTCGCCTAGGGGCGAGGAGAGGGATGGAAGGGGTGACATCTTCAGGCATATCCTCCCTCCTCGAGCTGAGGATGAGTTTGTTTTTTTTGGTGTGGTTTTGCTTGCCACCTCCTCTGAGCATCGTGTTAACCAGCTGGACCCCAGGGATGCAAGTGCCAAGCCTGTGCCTTGACTCAGGGTCCCCCAGCTGGGCCTGACAAGCTGCTGCTTGTGGCATGGTGCAATGTGCTATGGCACCTGCTTAATTAACCCCAATTAGTCCAAGTGCTGTTGCCTCTTCAGGCAGTGGTGCCTCCTGGGGGCACAGCCCTCACCAGCAGCTGGTGGGACCTGGGCAAGGAGCCTCCTGAAGGCTCCTGGGGTGAGATAGCCAATGTGCCTGGTTTGAAAGTGGATTTGGCACATCCAAAAGCTCAGCTGAAAGTGGTGTTGGAGTGTCTGTGTCTGCAAGGCATCCTGGATGTCTGTGTCAGCTATGCACACATAGTCCTGTGATACAGGACTAGAAGAAATCAGGCTGTGATCTGCAGGTCATTCAAGGAGGGGACTTGAATGAGGATCATTCTTGGGAAGAGCTCCCAAAATCCCACCCCAACCCTTCCATTTGAGACCTGAAGTGCTGGAAATGGAGGCTGTACTGCTGTTTGCTCTGGGAACTTTCCCCTTCTCCCCTGGCCAAGGTGCTTCTCCCAGCCTAGTTTCACCTTCCCAAATAGCTCACAAATGTCTCTTCCCCTTAAATTGCAGCAGAGCTTTGATTTGTCAGGGATTTAATACATCCTTCCCTCCACATTCCCACAGAAGCAATGCTTCCAGGTTTAATCCCACCTTTGACAAGCTGTGACACATCACTTGGCTCTGACATTATCCCTCACAGCATCCAAACTTGGTGCTGCTGCTGTCGGGATCAGAGTTTGGATTCTCCAGCAGTTTCCATCCAGAGCAGTCAGGTCTGACAGCACTCTGGGAGTACTCAGGGGTCTCCATTCTCATCCTTTTCTTGCCCCAAATCTGGGAGAAATGCAGAGATGCCTCGGGCAAGGACTTAGATTACACTTGAAGGGGTTGAGCTGCTATGGATCCTGCATTCTCCAGCACTCCTGGCCCTGGTGCCTCCCTGGGCTTTGCAGTCCTGCTGCAGGTGCAGGACCTGCTTCTCTGCCTGCCACTGTGTCTTCAGGGCTGCAGAGCTGAAGGGTAATCAAACCCCCCAGGTCCCTGTGCCCTGCTGAATGGGGGCTTTGTCTCTGCAAAAAATGACTTGAAACTGAGCTGGGGAAAGGCGATTGTTATCTGGAGGCTCCTGAACTGTTTGGATCCTGACTTTGTTAGAGATCTTGTAATTTAAACTTCAACCTGCTTATTAGAAATTTGAGAGAATGGTTTAATAATAAAAAGCAGATATTTTTTTTTCTCTCCCCTTTGTTCCTGTGTTCCTGTCCTCCTCTTTCTCTGGGCTGCTGTGGATATTTAATCATCTGATACAATTCCCCAACCTCCTTCTTGGCTTTTCTTTTTTTTTTTAAAGAGTGGGATAAAATGGAGAGATGTTTCTTTTTGAGGGCTGCCAAGGAGAGATCAGCAAGGCTTGTCTGGCCCTGAGTGCATTTTGGAGCACTGAGAGCTGAAAGGGGCTGGAGGGGAATGCCAGCAAGTTGTCCTTGATTTCTGTGGGTCCCTTCCCCACCAGGGGCCTGGAAAACCAGCCAAGTGCAGGAATCCTCTTCTTCCTCATGGGGGTCCTCTCTTTCAGCCCAGGTGCAGGTTGTCCCTTCTTCATGTGTGTCCTCTTCTTCATCCAGGTACAGGGGGTTTCTGCAGGTTGTCCCTTCTTCATGTGTGTCCCCTTCTTCATCCAGGTACAGGGGATTTCCTTCCTCATAGAGGTCCCCCCTGAGCACTGCCTGGTCTCTCCCACCTGCTCACTGCCTCTGCTCAGCCCCCTGCCCTGTCCTGCTGGCAGCAACCCCATGGAGGGGAGTTGGGTGGGATTTGGGAGCTGTTCCCAAGAATGCTCTTGCTGCAAGTCTCCCCAGCTGGGCAGCAGCTCCCTGGCCCTGAAAGCACCCAGAGGAAACATCATTGGACATGTATATTGGAGTTACCTGTGTGAAGTTTGGTTTGAGAGCTCTGGATTTGTTCAGGCACTTTTGTATGGTGACATTTCATCCCTGTGGATGCTTTCCAGGCTGGAGCTGTTCAGGGTGGCCAAGGAGACATACATCTATCCTGTGGAGCAGATGGAGAGCCCCAGGGGAGAAGGAGAGCTGATTCCATGTCATGGACAGCCCCAGGGGAGAAGAGGATCCCAGTCCATACATATTCCATACTCCTGAGTGATTTCCTGCAGGGCCTGGGTTACTTTGGTTCATATTGGCTTCTGCTCTGGATGCCACTTCCATGACATCATTTGGCTCTTGAAGAGTGGAGGAGGTGAGACACTTCTGAGCTATTATCTAGTGCAAATAGCTCTCGGTAAATAGACTCAGTGAAGTATTGACACTGAGACTGTTTCTCTTCCTAATTTCCTGCTCTGGGTGAGTTTGCCAAGTAGCCAAAAATAGAGGGGGTGGGGGGAACACCCCAAACCCTCCAAATCCAACATCAAACCAAGGCTTCAAGTTTCAAGTCAGGGCATATAGCTACTGTCATGCAAGTAATTGAATTAGCAGGTACCGACATAACTTCTATGTCGGATCTTGGCCTAGGTCTAATTTTAGGAAATGAGTCTCTATTTAGCCTGTTTGGATTAGCTGGAGATCTTCCTCCTGGGCCAGTGCTCTGATGTGCTCACCATTATGCTGTCAAACTGGTGGTTCCTGCCCTGAATGGACTTTGCTGGGATAAATTCTCCTAAAGAGGAGTGCTTGTTGGTGTGCCCTGTGGTTGCCTCTTCTCCAAACATCACTGGGATGGATAATACTGGCACAGGTTGCCCAGGGAGGCTGTGGCTGCCCCAACCCTGGCAGTGTTCACAGCCAGGTTGAATAAAGCCTTGAGCAACCTGCTCTGGTGGGAGGTGTCCCTGCCCAGGGCAGGGGGTTGGGGCTGGATCATCTCTAAGGTCCATTCCAGGCCCTTAACATCCTATGATATGAATTCCAACAGTGAGGAGATCTCAGTGTGATCCCTGAGGATTGATGCACCTGAGCTGTGAAAACCAGGACTATTCCCACCCCTGCCCAGTGCCACCAGCAGCTCTGCCTTGCTCCATGGGAGCTCTGGCTTGGTGCAGGGTCTCTGGCCACATCCCAGGGTGCAGCAGACACTCTGCACTCTCAGCCTGGCAAACTTTAACCACCAGAGCCACCAGTTTTTGATTAACCTGCATTTCCTTCTGCTTCCACCATTACCTCTGCAGAAAAGAATCTGACCCTTTGCTCTCAGCATCACCTGCACTTTTTTCCCCTCCCTGCTCTTGCTTTGTGGTTTGGGTGAGACTCTTCAAACCCTTCCTGTGGTTGCTGTGCTGGCCAAGCTGTCCCTGGGCCATGTCCCTGCTCCCTCCTGCCTTTGTGCAGAGCTGCTGGGAGAGCTTTGGGGCTGGCACAGCAGCAGCTTTAAGCCCATCAGAGGTCCCTCTTAATTAAATTTGAAAAGTGCTTGGCTAAGAGGGTTTGCTGAGCCAGTCAGGTGCTGGGCCATGGGCCTGAACGACTGCCACAGACTAGCACTACCACCCACAGTCCTGATCCCCATGACATGTGCACAGATTATGGAGAAATCCCTCAGCAATGAGGCAGCTTTAACTCCTTCATGCTCTGGGGCTTTCACAGCGAGCTCTGAGCTGGCCACAGAGCCTGGCACTGGTGTGGGATGTGCTGGGGGGTCCCTGTGCTGCCTTCCCAGGGCTGGAGCAGCCCCCCTAGCAGTGACATAGACAGTGCCTCTGGCCCCCAG
>NW_008666451.1:29123-53056 GCF_000695815.1 Acanthisitta chloris | reverse complement strand
GAGCCAGCTCAATGTTTTCTGTGGCTGTGGCATCTAACATAAGGAAGAACATCTCCCAGGCTGTGGTTGCTAGAAAAGAGGGAGGTTTGGGGTCAGTTTTGCCAGGAAGGAGAGTGATTGGAAAGAGCTCTGTGCAATGTGATGGGATGACTTCTTGCTTCATCCCAGCCCATCCATGTCCAGCTTTCCAGGGAGCTGTGCCTCCTCAGCCTGCAAACAGGGCCATGGCCCTTGGTAAATGCAAAATGAAGACTTAAATAAATAGGCTAGAGCTATGCTTTAATCCATTCTCCTCCAGCCTCTGCTCCTGCCAACTCTGGGACATGCTTTCTGCTGCAGTTTTGAGCTCTCTTGGGACTTCCCTCTTGTGCACCCACCTGTATCTTGCTTGTTACTGTGTGTATCCAGCATGGAACTGCCCACACAAGTGCTGGAGGCCTTGGGGCTTCTTAAAAAGGCAAAAATCTTCTCCATGTCTGCTTGGAGGAAATAAAACCCAAATTTGAGCAGCTCAGTCCCTGTCCTTTAGGCACTTGGATTCTGCCTGGGAGGTTTTATAGGGAGGATTTGCCAAATAGATGTTCAAGGATGTTGAAGGAGTATCCAGCCCCTGTTTTCCCCTTAGTTCCTACAACTAGGTTCTTTCCTAGGATGGGTAAGAGCTGGAAAAAGCCAGGCATGGCTGTGCACATGCAGGGAGATGTGTGACAGCAGTACCAGTGGTTTTGCCTTTTGTCCCAGCTCCCAGTTGTAGCCTGGTGTTTGGGCTGATGGCAGAGGGAGTTTGAGGCAGGAGGGAGCAGTGCTTTAGGAGGACTATTAAAAAGCAATAATGCAGCTTGTTGAAGTATTTTGAAGCTCCTTCCAGCCTGGAGTTTTGCTGCAGTCAGGCTTTTTCTGCTCTCCTATTAACTCACAGCTTCCCAAGGAGCGTTTGAGCCTGGTGCTCTGGGCATGTTTCAGAGCTGGGCCAAAACCAACAATTAGCTCCAGTTTCAGGAAATTTGAAGCTGTGGTTAACAGTGTCTTCTTGAGGCCTGACAGGTGACACAGGTGGCTTAGTGTGCAGCCAAGGCTAACCCTGCGTGGCAATGGCATTAATCACTTCGACCTTGTGCTGGGGAGAGTTGCTCAAGATTGGGGCTCAGGCCTTGGGAGGGGTTTGTGGACCCATGGGCTTGCAGCCCTGCTCATGGATGAGCTCAATCTGTTCAGCCTGGGGAAGAGGAGATGAGAGAAGACCCCAGGGTTGTCTACACCTTCCTCCCCAGGGGCAGTGGAGGGACAGCTGTGACCTCTTCTCTCTGGCAACTAGTGGCAAGACCTGGTGACCAGTGACAGGACCTGAGGGAACATCTAAAGCTGTATCAGGGAAGGTTTAGGTTGGATATTAGGCAAAGGCTCTTCCCCCAGAGGGTGTTTGGGCACTGAACAGCTCCCCAGGGCAGTGGTCGTGGCCCCAAGCCTGGCAGAGCTCCAGGAGTGTTTGGCCAATGCTCTCAGGCACAGGGTGGATTGTTGGTGCAGGACCAGGAGTTGGACTTTGACGATCCTTGTGGGTTCCTTCCAACTCAGGAGGTTCTGTGATTTGCTGAACTTGCCATGTTGGCTCAACATGACCCACAGAACTCTATTCCATCACTGGTATTTCCCCAGGCAGTGAAGAAGTCACTCTAGTGCTTCCTGGAAAGAAATGGAGGTACAAATTGCTTATGGGCTGTTACTAGGCTTTTGCCATTAAGTCAGGGCTGAATGAACATGAACTTTCATGTTTGCTGTGATTATTCTGATCAAACACATTGAAATATCATAGCTCTGGATGCCCCTCTGGAATCACTCCTGTGTCTATCCCCCCAGCTCCTCTTTGAGTCAAGCTCTGATGGTTTGGGGCTCATGAGGAAAACAGGGAATTGTCTCAGTGCAGTGAACAAGGCAATGTCCAACAGTTTTCCAAGCCCTGTCAGTAGGTCCTGGAATCTGCTTCTTTGGCATCTTTGTGTGGCTGGAAATCCCAGTCTCTCTTCCTCTAGGGTAGTTGGGATCACAAGCAGGAGCTCCCCCCAGGTGCCTGCAGAAGGGAGGAAGGAGATGTTTTCTCAAAGTTGAGTCCCTGCTGGTTGAGTTCCTGGTTAGGATTTGATAGCATCTGAAAACCAACATAGGGAAGTAAACAAAGTCTTTGGTTTGATTTTAGGCCTCTTTCTCCTGTTATTTCACTTTTGAATTCCTTCAAGACTAGCTCAAACCATAAGTCCCCACAGATGCAATGATCTGTTTGTGGGGACCTTTGCCAGTCCCTTTCTGTCCCTTCTGGACTCCTGCAAAAGCCCAAAAGAGGAGGAAATATTTTTTTTAAGGAGCCAAAAGGAGTGCTCCTTTGGCTGCTCACTGTAATAACACCAGGTGTGAAAAACCCCTCTGGTATTTATGAGCAGATGTGATTCAGGAGTAATAAGGACCTGAGAACCTGTCACAAGGTCATGTGGATCAGTGAATCATCTGCCAGATATGGTGATATTACGTAGCAAACTGCAGAGCTGAAACTGATGATGCTTTTATGTTGGTGCCTGGTGGCAATGGGACTTCCAGTAACTCAGAAGTCCGAAGTATTCCCAGAAGGAAGAGAGGGATTTCACCAGGAAAGTAGCTTGAGTTGCCAGGAGCCTCTGCGGGCTGCAGCTTTGATGAGGAAATTTGTGTTTCTGTTGAGCCATGCAGAGAAAACAAATATCAACCCCCTGAGCTGCCTTCAAAGGCCTAAACTTCCTCTCCCTTAGGGCTGAGCAGTTAGCGTGGCACCCACGTGGCTGTGGTGGCATAGGAAGAGCCTGGGGAGAATCAGAGAATCATCAAGGTTGGAGGAGACCTCTAAATTCATCAAGTCCAACCATTAACTGTCACTACTGTAACCACTAAACCCTAAACCGTATCCAGATACCTCTTAAACACCTCCAGGTGTTTAAGGTGCTACATCTCTGGGCAACATTCCAGTGCCTGAACACCCTAACAGGGAAAAAACTGTTCCTAACATCTTTTGACTCTCACTTGTCTCAGCTCAAGGCCATTCCCTCTAGTCCTCTCCCTGCAGCCATGGCAGGAGAGATCATTGTGGAATCAGGGAATGGTTTGGGTTGGTAAAGACCTTAAACCTCATGTCATTCCACCTCCTGGCATGGGCAAGGACACCTTCTACTAGCTCAGGTTGTTCCAAGCCCCATCCAACCTGGTCTGGAACACTCCCAGAGATAGAACATCCACAGCTTCTCTGGGCAACCTGTGCCAGTGCTTCACCCACCCCCACAGGGAGGAATTCCATCCCAATATCCCATCTAAATCTAACCTAAATCCTTAGCCTGTACTAGTAGAGAGCTGCTGAGATGCTGTTCCCTGGTGTGTCTTCATATTCCATCAGCTGCAGGCCTTGAAGTTTGCTGTTGCTCCTTTCCTTGTTGCTTGTACTTCCTTCCTTCCTTCCTTCCTTCCTTCCTTCCTTCCTTCCTTCCTTCCTTCCTTCCTTCCTTCCTTCCTTCCTTCCTTCCTTCCTTCCTTCCTTCCTTCCTTCCTTCCTTCCTTCCTTCCTTCCTTCCTTCCTTCCTTCCTTCCTTCCTTCCTTCCTTCCTTCCTTCCTTCCTTCCTTCCTTCCTTCCTTCCTTCCTTCCTTCCTTCCTTCCTTCCTTCCTTCCTTCCTTCCTTCCTTCCTTCCTTCCTTCCTTCCTCCTTCCTTCCTTCCCTCCTTCCTTCCTTCCTTCCTTCCTTCCTTCCTTCCTTCCTTCCTTCCTTCCTTCCTTCCCTTTCTCCTCTTCCCTCTTTCACTCTCCCTTGCTTGAAGTTCAGGGAAAATATGTGCAGCCTTCCCAGGAGAACATTTTGGCAAAGTCAGAACTTGTTCAATACCATCATTAAAATAGTTTTCTCATTAACTTGGAAATAATGTTCCTTCCTAAATAATATCAGAGGATTTTTTTCCCCTACTAATTAAATTGCCAGTTCCAACAGAACTGCTGCAGAAACCAGGAAATCCTGGAGTGGTGGCTCCTTCAGTCAGTTCCCTGCAACCAGGATCTTCTCCAGAACAGGGGGATGTTGTCAAAGGGGATTTTAAGAAGGCTTTGCCCTGGCTGTGGGTGCTGGGACAGCTTAGAGGTTCACTCTCAGGAGTTGTTTTAGGCTGTGTTTGAACTGGAAATGTCTTCTAATGTTTCCTATGTTTCTCACTGATGTGAATCCCTTGAGAGTCTTGATCTGGTTTTGTGTTGGGAAGATACAACTTGTGAGTTTGCTGCTGGACCCTCCTCCCTGGGGGCTCACAGGTTGATGGAGAACCAGCACAGCTCTGCAGGGATCTGCTCTGTGTCCTGTCCTCTGCTGGGTGTGTGGTACTCCCTCTCCTGTGTAAGCTAAAGGACCCAAATGTTCACACCTGATGGGACTTGTAGGAAAACCAGAACAGTTCCCAGTGGCCTTAGTGTTTTGCAGGGTGTTTGCAGGTTTCCCTGTGAAGTGCTGAGGGAGGAGTTACCTACAGGACTCCTGTAAAGAGCTGCAGGAGCTGAGACCTGGCAGTGTCACCTTCTGCAAGGAAGATATTGAGGAGTTTTTGCATGAAGTGTGGAACTGGTCCAGTTCCATCTTGGTGGTTTTCCAAGCTGAAGATTTGTCCTTGCCTGGGTGCTGAGGTGTAGGAAGGCTGGTGGAGTGGTCTAGGAAGTTTGGTGTGGTGGGGTGTGCAAGGTTGGTTAATGCTGTTAACTTGAGCATCTGCTGAACTTGGCTGTGGCCCTCAAGGCTCTTTTGAGCATTACCCCAAACTCATCCCATCATGTGAAAGGGTTTGTTGCTCCTTCAGCAGCTGGTTGGGGTTTGTTCTCTGTGGGAGTGACTCTCCCCTCCCAAACTTCTTTCCAACTGGAGGACACAGTCCTATCTCTTGCCTTGCTGTGGTTAAGGTCCCTGCTGGTAACATCCAGAGGAGTTTCTGGGGAGATTCTAAAAGGAGTTAGAGCTAGATCCTCATCTCCTAAAAGAGTTTGTTTGATGTTGTGGATCATGTTTGAATAAAATTTTTATAACCCCCAAGATTTCCCTGCACTTGCACATTCCCATGTGCTCCCAGCCATGTGTGGATTTGGGTCTGTGCGGAGTTGGGTGGTATCAGCCCAACTTTCCCACAACATTCTTCCCCTGGCTGTCAGCATCCCTGATGAGATGTGGGAGCAGGAGCCATGGGGTGCTCCAAGCTCCCCACAACCACTGGGATGTCTCAGATTCCAACCCCAACAAACCCTCGTTCTGCTTCTCCAACAATTCCCTGTCCAAGGATCCCAGTTGGGTGTTTGCTGTCAGGCTGCTGATCGGGTTCAGAGCAAGGACAGCTTGTGTACACATCTCCCTGGCAACATTTAGGTAAAAGCCTCAGAGAAGCACCAGGCTGCATATTATGGGCTGTTCCTCTTGTGCCTGTGCTCATGTGGGTTGTTTCCTGCCACTAGCCTGAGGTGCAGGGAACACCCTGAGCTGCTGGAATTACCTTCCTTGCTGGAATTACTTTCCCTGCCTTGTGCTTCCAAAAGTCTCCACCTTGTGAAGGGTTTTTAAAGTCATTTTATTAGTGATCAGTTCCAACCCCCATTGCAGATCTGTGCCTGAGATCTCCCAGGGACACCCCCCAGGAATCCCAAGGTTGGGTGGGAGCAGGGTGGACAGGCTTGGGCTGCCTGATGCAAACAAGGCTTTGGGCCCAGGATGGGTGGCCCTTAGATTTACTGAGTCTCTCACTGAGGTTAATTGAGCAGCATCTGCAAACCTTCTGCATGAGGCTGCTTGAATGTAACTCAGGCCAAACCTGTCACAACTCATTTAGTCACTGAGAAATGAAGAAGCTGATCTGACTGGATAACCAACCCACCAGCCTCAGACCTTTATTTCAGGATGGATGAGGCTCCCAGCTCTCCCCTCTGGCTCCCAAGGGAAGCAGAGTAGCTGGAGGGAGGATGACTCTGCCTGAGGAGATGTTTGTCCCCTGCCTGGGGAGATGACAGACCTTGGGACATTGGGGTGAAGAGGTTGCATTTATTCTCTGCTTGTATACTCATTTCTGGTGAGGCTTTCTGCATATTCAGGGGCTTTTTAACAGCCAAAGAAGATACCAGACCTAATAATGTTGGGTGTAGTGAGGTTCTTGTGGGTCACTCAGTTGGGCTAGAAAGGGTGTTCTACTGATCTGCTGTTGTTTGGGACTTCTCAGACAATCTCCTTCAGCTTTAAGTGTACTGATGGGACCATTAACTTCAAGGATGTCCTTGTGTGCTGCTTTTTGAGGCTAATCTGAGTTTTGAAACATTCTTGGGCTTCTGTATTATAAATATGATGCTGTGCTAGACCTTAGCAGTGCTCTGAAGTGCAGAGACTCCTGATTTTTGCTACTGGTGGTCTTCAGAACCCCTAAACTCATCCCTTCACCTCTATATCCCTGTTTCTCCTTGTGCAGAGCAGGAATATTGTCTCCTCCTGCCAGCACAGGTTGCAAAACATGTTCAATATTACTACTTCTCCCCTTGGGAAAGGAGCAAATCCTTCTGTGCATTTGCATTACTGTTGTCTTGGGCACTTTGACTAAAGATTTTCCAAAGAGCTTCTTGTTGGCATCCAAACACATCCCAAAGAGGAAACAGCATGTTCAGTCTTGTCTCTCCATGGTGTTTGCTCATGGCAGAAAGCAGCATGCCCAGTGCCACCAGGCACCCACAGGGCTCCTGGCTGGGCATGCAGGAATGGACCAGTGCTTGTTGTGCCTTGCAATTCCTGGCTACATTCCTTCCTCTCTAGGGGCAGAAGGCATTAAAATCTATGGTTGACTTTCCCCCTTGCAAAGAATTCTGGAGGATATGCATTAAATCAGCTTCCCCCTCATTCCCCAGTGATGCTGCACTTGGGGCTTGTCCATGTGCATCCCTGAGCAGTAGGTTTGGGTGGCAACAGCAGATCAGCTGATGGAATCTGTTGGCTCTGCTGGAGCCATTTTTAGGCAAGCTGATTTTGCAAAGAGTATTTCATCACAACCCCCTCTGTCAGGCACCTGTGGGCAAATGACTCTCAAAAACCCAGCCCTAGATTGAAGGAAATGATAAGCAGTTCTGCTTGTCCCAAAACCCTTTTTTTTTTTTTTTGGTCTCTTGATTTAATATAGCACTAGGTAAATAATTATTGGCCTCATCTGGTGCTGAATGGGTGTGGAGGGTCAGAAGGGGCTTGAAAATGGTTTCAATTTTGCAGCTGATGGCAAAGCCAGAGGTTTGCAACAGCAGCCAGGACTGCCCATGCCACATTCCTCCAGCCTGGAGGGTGGGAGGGTCAGTTGTCAGAGGTAAAAATGCACTGAAGCTGCTGGGGATGGTGGAGGGGATTGCTGACCACCAGGTCAGACCTGGAGTGATCTGCCATCCTTCAGGACCAGGTGGAAACACAGCTGGACTCTTCTTATGGCTGCACATAGGGAATAGCTCTGATTTTCAGTTGGAATTGCTGAAACAGTGTGAATTTTACTGCAGCAAGACCAAAGCATGAGCTGCAGCCTGGGAGTGGCTCCTCCTTGGCAGTGCTGCCTTGGCTGCACCAATGGAGATTAAGTCTTTAATTGGGCACAAGGTACAGGACTTAAACACTCATTTACATAGCTGACATATTGATGGCAGATGTATTTTTAAGGCTTGACTCAGCCCAGAAGCAGCACCTGAATGGGGGTGAGTGCTAGGGAATGAGGTGGTGTATCTTTCCAAGAAGGTGTTTGATCCACAAACACTCCCAGGAAACACAGACAGCAGGGCTGAAAACTGCCCCTGGCCCAACTCACACTGGGAAACTAAAGTGTGGAAGGGTTTTATTTGGAGTTTGATTAAATGTAAGATATTAAAAGGTTAAGATATTTCAGAATCATCTGGACACAATCCTGTGCCATATGCTTTACCTGAAAGGGTTGGAGAAAGGTAGAGAATGTCTCTCCTGCCATGGCTGCAGGGAGAGGACTAGAGGGAATGGCCTTGAGTTGAGATGGGAGAGTCTGATTGGATGTGAGGAGAAATGTTTTAACTATCAGGGTGTTCAGGCACTGGGATATTGCCCAGGGAGGCGGTGGAGTCACCATCCCTGGATGTGTTTAAGAGGAATCTGGATCTGCCACTGGAGGATATGGTTTAGGGGTTACAGCAGTGACAGATTAATGGTTGGACTTGATGAATTTAGAGGTTTCCTCCACCCTTGATGATTCTATGATTCTAGGATGGCTCTGCTTGAGTAGGGAGGTTGGACCAGAGGACCCACTGTGGTCCCTTCCAACCTAACTGGTTTTAACATTCTGTAAATGCAGCTTTTGAGGAGGGGGAGAGGAAATTCTCCATCCCTTGGAGTCTTTGATGAGGACAAGCAGCTTTCTGAACCACCTGTGTCACTGCTGGTGGAGCTGCTCCATGTATGGGAAGTCACTGTGGGAGCTCCTAACTGCTTGGCCACAGCAGCTATTGGAAAACCACCTCCCATGGAGGGTTGGGGTCCATTCTGAGGCTAAATCACCCCTGTGCCATGTGCCAGACCGTTATCTAGGGCTGCTGTTCTCCAGGAACAGGCTGGTTCCAGCACACAGCCCTTCCCAGCCTCCAGCTCCTTTCAGCACTCAGCCTAACCTCAGTGTCACTTTTCTCCCCTGTTTGTTTTCAAGTGTTTTCCCCGACAGTTGCTTTGTATAATAGTGATTTTTTTTTTCTTCCCCCTCCCTTTCTGTTGCTACCTGCTCTAGCCCTGAGGCACTGAGCTCGGAAATGCTCTGGCTGGGGTTTGCCCTGGCCTGTCTCACACATCAGCCTACAGAGCTTGGTGTGTGCATCTCTCTGGCATTTGTGAATCGCTGCAGCCTGAGAGTTTCTTCTGCTTCTCCTGCTTGCTTTGCCAAAATCATCTGCTTAAAATAACACTGCAGTGACTGGGAGAATGGTGTTCCTCATGCCTTTGTGTTGGCTTCTTGGGTGCTTGTCTTAAACACCTTGTTTGGAATTTGCCTGCCCACCCTCTGCCCCCCTTGCAAAGTAAGGAAGGGTCTGGCTGCAGGTGGGATTCATACAGTGATGTCTTTTTGGCTTTATCTGTTGAAAAAAGCTGCACCAGGAGAGGTTCAGGTTGGACATCAGGAGGAATTTCTTCATGGAAAAGGCTGTCAGGCATTGCAAGGGGCTGCCCAGGGAGGTGGTGAAGTCACCATGCCTAGAGGTGTTCAAGGGATGACTGGATGTGGCACTCAGTGCTCTGGTCTGGTTGACAAGGTGGTGATCACCCACAAGTTGGACTCAATCATCTTGGAGGTCTTTTCCAATCAAATGATTCTGTGAAATTCTGTTTAATAGAGGCCAAGACTTGTCACTACTTGGTATCTCCTTCTGCATCCTCCACTTCCCTCATACCACTAAGACAAAATCCACTGAGTGCCTTCAGGTGACAATTTGGGACACTCCAGTGCCCGATTTTTGAAGGTGTAGAGAAAATGATGCTCCCATCTGACACAGCTCCTCTCCCCAGGCCTGACATATGCTGGATTTACTTCCCAGAGCCATCAGCTCATCCCTGCTGCCCTCCCCAAGCCCTGCCATGGTGCCAGTGTAACCACAACCAGTGGAGTCTCAAAGGTCTCCTGGGACAGATAGTAATTCAGCTGTGAGATGTGTTTGTGCCCAGTGTTCCCTCTCTCAAAAGTAGTGTTGCACAACAAAACACTCACTGCTTAGTGGAGACTTCCCACCTTTCCTCTTCTCTGGGAATACTTGGCTCTCATCCAGCTAAGGGCAGAAGGGACTTGTTTCCAGTCCGATGGTTTTTTCCATCTACACGTAATAACATCTTGAGCTGTGTGTAATTAACTCCAGAGTGATAGGCTTGTAATTACCCAGCAGAAGCCTGTGAAAGGAATTGCATTAGGCTTTATCTCAGGAACTTTATTAACCAAGAGGTTCTGGGCTGGTTTGGGATATGCTGAATGTCTGGAGAGATGATTGAGCCATGCAGGGCCCTGGATTGGCCCCAGGGTGTCTCCAGCAGCAGTTGGGTCGAGTCAATGGGTGATGTCCTCTGTTTTGGAGGGTCACCAGGAATGAAACAAATCCATCCCTCTGGCCCTTCCTCAAAACTGTTGTTTCTCTTGTTTCTTTGTGTCATTGGAAGGCTGAGAAGGAGGAAACCTGTGGTTGACTTGTGGCTGTGCCATGTAGGAAAAGCTCATAAAAGAACCACATGAAGTGAAATGATGGTTTAGCTCTGGAAATTGATCATCAAGGGTTCTCCTGTTTGAAACCATCACAAACTCTGTGTGTGCATTGTACATTCTGTAAGAATGATGCTAAAGAAAAAAAGGGTTTGGCCCATGGTTTCCTCCTTGAGGGAATAAGCTTTGTGGCTCTGGGGGATTTTTGGCATGCAACTCCCATCGGTTTGTTTTCATTATCCTTCTGGCTGGGAAAGATGAGTTGAGCTGGTCAAATGGAGATGACTCAGAAGTGAAATGATGTGTCAGAGGCTTCTTCAGAAGTTTGGAGACAAAACCATGCAGTGTTCCCCTGGGGATTAGCCCCTGGAGTAGAGGTTGGTGCTCTTTGAGGGATATCTGCCCTAATTTTGCTCTTTGCATCCTGTGAGTGCTGTGTCCCCTCGGGTTTGTAGCCCCTGCAAGATGGACCTGCTGGGAGGTGAGGCACACCCTGAGTGCTGTCCTGGCTCTCAGAAGCAACACCCTGCAGTGGAAAATGGAATTATTTAACTTTGCTTCTGGGGATTTGCTAGAGGAAGTTCTTGGTCATCTTCTAGAATTATTCTTCTGATTTGAACTGAAGTCTTGGGTGTGAGTGTTGTGTTTCACACCACACCGTTGAATCCAGGACTGGCTGGAGACTTTGTGCTCCACCACCAGCTCTGCAGGGCTCATTGGCAGGTTGTGCTGCTGCTGCTGCAGGACACAGGGGTAGGGTGAGGTGAGAATTGCCTTCAAGGTCCAACTGATGACCCACATGTCATCTGCCAATGACTTCAGGCAGTGCTGGGCTGGAAAGGACTTGTTAACACCTGTGTGTCCCAGGACTTGGAAGAAGGTGGTGGTAACCAGGTTAATAAATGTAAAGGTAATTGGTGAACAAGAAATAAAAGCCAAGCTGGTTAAATAATTCATTTGGTAATTAATTACTTTCCTCCTGTCATTTAAGGCGTTGAGAGAGGAAGAATGGTTCATTGATTAGGGCACTGCTCTGCTTCAGAACAGGAGCTGGTGCTGTTCCCTGCCCTGGCTGTCTTGTACCAACCTGGGCAAGTCATTTATCTCTCTCTGCTCCTTGTGCTTTGAGGCTAATTCTAATAAATTCACTAACTTGAGTTATCTCCCAGGGGGAAAAATATGTTGCTACACTCCAGGCTGAATATTGGTCATATTAAGAGTCAATATGTAGCAGGGGAAGTGCTGACTGCAGGGAAAATCAGAGAATCATCAACTCTCCTGAGCTGGAAGGGACCCAAAAGGTGCAGCTTAAGTAGGTGTTTTGAGTAATGATACTTGAGATGCTTCCAGCCTAAATGGACTGGTTTGTGTGATGCTCCTGTGCAGGTGGAGTGGGGACAGGCAGCACTGGACACGAACTGTCAGGGAGGTGGAGTCACCAGGTCTGGAAGGGTTTAAGAGACATCTGGATGTGGCACTGGAGGATATGGTTTAGGGGTTCCAGCAGTGACAGGTTAATGGTTGGACTTGATGAATTTAGATGTCTCCTCCAACCTGGATGAGTCTATGATTCTGAGATTGTAATGAGTATTAAGAGCTCTGATTTATAAGTTCAACACATGCTTTTACCAGAGTGATTTTCCTTTGGAATGGACTCTTCATTTTCTCTGTGTCTTGATGCTTCCAAGTCCAACCTGGGACTGTCTTTGTGTCCATCCTTGGTTGTTGGGGCATTGTAGGATGCTGGAAGAAATCGGAGGAGAGGCTGAGACAGAACACACTCCCTGAGTGATGGAAAACCATGTTAAGATCTAAGTTGTACCACTGAAACCACAGGGCTTGTTCACAATTTGGATTTCATGGCCACAGAATTCCTCAGAGCTTTCCAAATACCAGGTCTCTGCATCCTCACAAATCCATGAGCTCAGGATGCCAAGGAGATATGCTCAGGGTACCAAAGTGGTTCTGGCTCTGCTGAGCCTTGCAGAGGGGAAAATATTCTTGTGAATTAAAAGGAAAACAAAACCCTTTAGGACAAAACTCTAGCAGGACAATGTTATTTTCACTCTTTGTTGCCTGCACAGGTTGGGTAAAACTCTCCTCTTGTACACCCTTTAATTTGAACCCATCCTGTCCTTTCTGTTGGGCCCTGGAATCGTGAGAACTTCCAATGACTTGGCAAATGTCTGTGAGTCGCTGACGTTTTGCTGCCACCTCCACCCATGCCTGTCCCTTCCTTGCTCCCTGCCTGGTGTCAGCTCTCCAGCCTACGTGCTGAGAAGAGAAGTTAAAAAGGTAAAAGTCTGTAATCTGATTCCACAGTGACCTGTCTAATCCTGTTCCCTGGTACAGTGAGAGCTGAAATACTTGTACAGCAAAACAATGACTTGAGGAGACTCGAAAAGGAAGATGAGAATCTGCAGGGGTTTATTTTGATTCTTTTTTCCACTCCAGCTTCTGTGTTTTCCTGACCCAAAGCTGCCAGCTGGAAGGGGAGGGGTGGTGAGGGGGAGCTTGGGGATGGCTGTGTGGGTAGCAAAGCTTTAGGTCCCTCTTTGTGGGAGAGTTGGGGTTTGGTTTCAGGCAGCTCAGCCTAAATCCGTCTGGTTGTGCCTGTCCTGGAGGTGAAGGGTTCAAATGTGATGAGTAAAGCACTGCACTTCCACATATTGCTGCAGAATCTGGTGTGTTTCTACCTGTGCAGCTCCCAACAACCCCAAATATTTCCATATTGGGCTGAAAATAAGGTTTAGATGTGTTTAGCTGTGTTGGCAGTGGCTGAGCTTTTTGGGCTCCTCTGGGACAGCAGCTCAGGCCTGTGCTCTGACCCTGCCTGGGTCACACCTGCTCTCAGGTTGCTGCTGCTCTTCCATAAGGCCAAAACTGCTCTGTTGGTGTTTCCTTCCCCTGGACTTTGTGTTGAATCCAGGAGCTTCTTGCGGCTGTGCTGTGCAGGGCCAGGAGTTAAGATCTGACAATCCTTGTGGGTCCCTTTCATCCTCAGGATATTCCATGAGCTAACCTATGCTTACAGGTCTGGGGGACAACTGTAGCCATGGGGTTTTCCTGTCATTTCTTCTGCTGTGCATGATCTTTGTGCAAAATCCATTTGAGGGCATCACTTGGGGTTTTCTCCTCCAACTTGTTGGTGAGAAATAATTTCCCTGTACCAAGCCTTGATGCAGGTTCCACTGAAGTCACCTGCCTCTGCAAAAGGGGATTTATATATATATATCTTTATGTAAGTAGCCTTTTCAGATGAGGAATGAGATTGTTTCCATGGGTTCTGCCCTGTTGGAGTACAACAGGTTGTGTGAGCTGTGTGAGGTCTGGATTACAGAGGAAGAGAGAAGTTGCCATAAACTGCAATATCCTCACTCCTAGAGACTTTCCTCCTGTTGGGACACTATTTTTCCCTGTACCAAACCCTCCAGCTTGCTGCTCCATGAAATTGAACCATAATTCCAGGGCAATTTCCATCTGGAAACATGAGTTGTGCCGTTCCTCAAACTTAGTCATTCTGAAGCCTTTTGGCTGCATTTCCTTCCTTATTTGTTTTAGGCATGGTACCCTCCAATCCCTCTGGCATTGCCAAAGCTGTTGCTGCAAGTGTTGTAGGAAGGGAAGGTTTGGAGAGGTATGGAATTTCTCCAAGGTCAACTGCTGTGGTGCTGGCAGAGGTGACCCAGGGGGTGATGCTGCAGAAGGAGCTTCTCTGCTGGAGGGGAAGGTTTGATGGGGTGGTTTGGGGTTAGAAAGCTCTGTCTGGAGTGTGGCTCTCCTTTGGCACAGCTACATCCAGGAGAAAACACTTCTGCTGGAATTCCAGCAGCCATTCCAGCAGCCAGGGCTCAGTAATGGAAACTCTGCCCCACCTCAAACCCTATCAGATTACTCATGAGTGCAGCTCTGGTAATTAACTGAGTTCAAACCAGATTTATTGCATGTCACTTATCACCCAAGGAGTTGGCATATCTGGGAGATGCATCACAGGCCGGATGTGCTGCTTTCCCACCTGAGGTAAGAGAGGTCACTTGCCACCAGTGGAGATCCAATAGGTCTTGCCATGCTTAAATAGAACCTTGTTCCTGGCCAGGAATGTGTTTGACACCTCTGGGTTCTGAGGTTGTGTAGTGAAATCCTTCTGTGTAATGAGATGTGAAATATCTGGTCATTTCATCACAATTTGTTGTCTCTGTGGAACCTTCTAGCACCTCCTGATTGCTTCTGACATCAGCAATGTTCTCAGGCTTCTCCCCTCCACCCTGCTCAGGCAGCACGTGGAGATGTTGTGTGCTGGCTTTGAGCTCCTCCTTGCCAACCTGTGCTCAGGGCTGTGGGAACTGAGGGGATTTGCTGATTCAGCTGCTCCAGGAGGTAATATCAAGGCACCTTGGACATGCAGGGCAGCCAGGAACATGGTTACAACACCTGCAAATCATCCACAGCTTTGAGTTGCAGTTCAGATCTTATTCTTCAGTTTGGTCTCTGTTCTTACATCTCCTATTCCAGGCCTTGTCTTGTTCCCATCTTCTTCTGGAGGCTGTTGCAGAGCTGAGGTGTCTTTGTGCTGTCAGACCACCACATCTCATGTTGAAAGAGCTTCAAAAATGTGTGAACTTATCATGGCTGCAAACTTGAGGATGTAAAAAAAAATGAGGAAAAAGGAAGGATTTGGGATCTAAAAGAGCAAATGGCTTTGACTTAATTGGTGCATACAAGGAAAATTGGGATTCCTGGTGCTTCTAGGCATGCACATGCAAAAAGGCACCAGGAAATGTGTGTTTGGCTTTGTGTTTTTCCATACTTGCAATAATTCATTTGTTTGGTCAGGCTGGCAAAAACTGGACAGAGATGGGGGTGGAATGAAATGATGTTTAAGGTCCCTTCCAACCATGATTCTATGATCCATGATTCTATAATCTCCTGGACTAGCCTCACACCTCTGCTCTGAGGCCTCACACCTTTGCTCTGAGGCCTCCAGACAGATCCTGAACACTAGGGATAAGGCTCAGGAATGGGATATGCATGGGCTGCTTTGAGGGGTTTCAGACCATGACTTTGTGTCAGAAATCTAATTCTTGAGCCCTAAGATTGCTCTGGAGACAACTTTCCCTTTGGCACCTTCCCCTGCAGTTCCTTCTCTGCTCCACAAATGTTTGATTTGTGTGGCTGCTCTGCCTTATTTCTTCTTTCCTGCTTTTTTGTGTGTGTGTCAGATAATAAATCACATTTTGCTTTCTTCAGACACATAGGGGAGATCCCAACACAACTGATGACAGAGAAGGGTGGCTAATACTTCCCTGTACAGCAAAGTTCTGTGCAGAGCACTGAAGTGGTGCAGCTACTTTCTGGTGGGATTATGTGGGACAGTAAATCATCTTGTTCTCATCCTTTCCTGGAAGGGTGGGGAGGCACTGGCACAGGTTTTTCAGAGAAGCTGTGGCTGCTCCATCCCTGGAAGTGTTCCAGGCCAGGTTGGACAGGGCTTGGACCAACCTGGGCTAGTGGAAGGTGTCCCTGCCCGTGGCAGGGGGTTGGAACAAGATGAGCTTTAAAGTTTCCTCCAACCCAAACCATTCTGGTATTCTGTGATCTTATGATTCTTCTCTCACTGTAGTGTGGGAGGCCGATCACACCTTCCTTTGGACTGGGGTGCTGGAGGAAAGGGAGATGCTCTCAGTGCTGATCTGGGCAGGAATTGTCCCCAAACCATGCCAACCTTGTTGCCCACACCACATCCCTTGTGTGTAGCTCAGAGCCTGTGGTAGCACTTTGGTTAGACCTACAACAAGGAGCTGTTAAGGATGGGATTGCCAGAGGAGTTTTGGGAGTGGGATATGCTATGCTGTGCAGGATGTTGGCAGTTAGGAGGGTCTGAAAGGATGCACAATGATTTAAAGCAATGCAAAAAGAAGGAAAATAGCACTGAATCCTTTTTTTCTGTCCCAAGCTGCATTCGTGTCCAACCCAGCTGAGCCTAGAAGCAGCCAGTGAGGTGTCCTGACACACACACCAGTTCTATCCCATTCCCTTCTGGCACTTCCCAGCTGCCCATCCTTCCCCTCCAGCAGGTTCTGCTGGAAGGAAGGAAGGCTGAATCGCTGTGCAGTTGGTGTTGCCGTAGTTGTCCTGCTTCCAGCCGGCCAGGAGGTGCTTCCCATCCCCCTGGCCCAGCTCCCTGCAGCCCTGCCTTGCCCTTTGTGGAGATTTATAGAGCCGAGTGGGCTGAGAACAAACGAGCAGACATTTAGGCGATGTGTTCTGCATACTAATGACAAGATACTGCTCCTGCACCTCGGGGCAATACTGGGTCAGGCCAGTTTAGCTGTAAACATTATTTATGTGCTTCTTACAGCCAAGCTGCAGTTTGCAGCCTGGGCCAAGGCTTGGGGATGTGTCCGGCAGGAAATTTGGGTTGTTTCTTTGAAATCAGATGTCTTTTCCCTTCCAATCCTTCCTCTCATTCATTACTGGGGGGAGGAAATCCCTTCTTTGCTGTCACAGGTTTGTGAGCAGAGCAGGGAAGGTGATGGGATGGAGAGAGAGGAGGGAAAGGGGACAAATGAGCTTCATGGGGAGAAGTTGGATTTATTTAAGCCTTGCTGGTGTAAGGAGGCTTTTACCCTCCTCAGTAGGTAGCAGTGTGCAGAGGAAGAGGCTTTTCATCAAAGCTTTGGGAGACCAGGAGTCCATTCCTGGCTCTGCCACTGAACATTCAGGCCAGGCACAGCCAAGTGCCTCCAGGTCCATCTGATATCCAGGACTCAGATCCTTTTTTTTCTCCATCTCATTTGCACCATGGATGAGTTTTGCTGTGCTGTTCTGGTCCAAGCCATGGGGAGGTGGCTTTGGTCTGGGCAAGGACTTGCTCTGAGATGAGTGGAGAGATGAGCAGTGATTTATGCCCACAGCAAAGAGGTTCTAAAACATCCTATTTTTATGGCATCCCCTCTGGCCTCCAGCCTGTTTCGTCCTCATGTTACATCTTGTCTCTTGGCTTTATAAGCACTCTGGGGGCAGGGATTGTCGTTCTCTCTTGTCCTGGCTCCGAGCTGCTTTCCACCTTACCCCATCGTTCAAAGCAGTAAAAACATATGGAGAACAGGATGAGTATAGAGCAGGAGCTTTGCCTATTCCTGTAGAAAAGGTTGAGCAGAGCAGAATTAGTCCCTGTGCATTTTCCAGAGCCTCCTTTGGGATCCCCAGCCTGGCTCAGCCTTGCTGGGGTTGCTGTGATCTAAATGAAGGATGCCCTCTCTGGGCTGGTACTGGCACTTGGAATTGCTGAGCCCTTGCAAGGATAAGATGTTATTTTACTCATCAGTCCTGATGACATCTGGTTCCTGGGGCTAGGGAGGACTGGATGTGGTTCCATGGAGCTGGATGTGTCCACCTGGAGCTGGGGAATGGCTGCATCAAGGCTAGAAGTGAACTGGGTCAAGTCACAGTTGCTGGTAGGGTTAACTGGGGTGGAAGGGGCTTTGTAGACCTCATCACCTGCCTGGTGAATCCAACCCCAAGACCTTCTGTTGGTGCCCAGGTCTAGGATGTGTCTCCGTGGAGTTTACCTGCTGTCAGATAATAAGCCTGGCTGGGCACAAACTGAGCCCAGCAAACAGGCAAAAAGTCTCTCTGTGCCTCTGCACTGACAGAGATTTCAACAATAACCACATTCACCATCCAACCCAGTTCACTTCTCATCCAGGAGAGTCAGAGAGAGTTTAGGCTGTGATGGGGCACCATGTGCCTTGTAGGGAACCAATAACTGCTGCCTGGAGAGGAGGAAAAGAAAAAAAAAACAAAACAAAAACCCCCCCCCCCCCCTCAATAACAACAAAAGAGGCATCTAAAAATCCCTCAGCCCTTCTGCTTTGTGTTCCCTGGCCACAAACCTCCATCCCTACCAAGCCTTCCCCGGGGGAAGACACTGCCTGTTGCCATGCAGTAGACTTGAGCTCTAATTGGGGTGCAGTTGATTTCCCAGGCCCTCTCTCCTGGCAGGGGTTGCAGATGTCCCCGAGGTGATGGAGCTGGAGCAGGGCTGGGATGAGGAGGGCTGGGATGTGCCCGGGGGCCCTGGCAGGAGTGTCCTGGCTCTCAGCCTGCTCCCTCAGCCGGAGGTAACAGCCCAGGCACAGCCGCTGAAGAGGAGCTCAACGGGGGGTGGAGGAGGGATGAAAGGAAACAACCTTCAAAAGAACATGCCCTGCTTTTTCGTCTTTATTTTGATTATTATTGAGGAGAAAGGTACTGTGCTTGTGAGGACTTCTAATGAGCTTTCCTCTAGGAAAACCCTTTTGCAGAGAGGCCAGAAATGCCCTTGCTTGATAAAAAAAAATGTGTGTTTGTATCATGTTGTAGATTGCTTTGTCATTCCTGCCCATTCCAGCACCAGCTGGAGGCATGATCCCTGGGGCTGAGGAGGGCTGGATGTGGTCACCTGGGGCTGGGGAATGAATGCATCAGGGCTGGAAGTGAACTGGGTCAAGGTGAACTGGAGGCATGATGTGTGTCTTGCAAGCTGGTCTCTCTGGAAGGTTGTCTCCCCTCTTCATCCCCAACTCAATCCTGTCCACCACACCTCAATCAGAAAATATTCTTACAGCTGAAGTCATAGAATCATAGAATTTTAGAGGCTGGAATGGAGCTTAGAGTGCCAACCCCCTGCCCTGGGCAGGGACACCTCCCACCAGAGCAGGTTGCTCAAGGCTCATCCAACCTGGCTGTGAACACTGCCAGGGTTGGGGCAGCCACAGCCTCCCTGGGCAACCTGGGCCAGTGTCAAGTTGAGGTTCTAAACACAGAAATCAGAAAGATCTCTGTGCTGAGAACTTTCTGCATGGGTCATGGTAACAGGTTGCTCATTTTGGAGAGTGTTGGTGCGTATGTTATCCTGTGGCTGAGCTTTGGGAGGGAGAGGAGTGAGCAAGGAGGCATCGCCCTGCTGATGTAGTGTCCTAGGGTGAAGGTTGGTAGCACAACTGTTGACTTAAAGATTAATCCTTTGCCACTTCTGCCATGAAACCTGAGATTTGATACCTTTGGGAAATGAGCCATTGGGTGATTTCATGCATTTCATCTTGACTGCTGCTCTGTAGCACCTAGAACTTGGAGGTCAGATGTTCAGGGTCACTGTCCTGTACCTGATGACCTTCTCAAGCACAAAGAACTTCATTTGCAAGTCTTTCTCACTGTCTTCAATAGAAACTGGGGAGGATTTGTGTAACAAGCCCTTCCTTGCCTCTTACTTTTATGTCCCATATTTGATATTAGATGCTCTACAAATCAGTTACTTCTCTAGGGGCTCAAGGGGCTCTGAAGGGCTTTCTTGCCTCCATGTACTCTAGTCATGGACTTGAGCCCTGTGCAAACAAAAAAAAAAAGGCTTTACTAGTGAGATACCTCATCCCTACAGTGCTGTTGAGACTGGTTGGCTTCCCAGTTAAACCCATAGGTGACTCTGTTTGTGGAGGAGAGGAATGGAAAGGAGTAGCACAGGCAGTTCAGGGCAGGATTACAGGATCAAGGACTCATGATGTGCTGATAGATGGGACTGGGACAGGGAAATGCTGGTGGGATGCACTCCTCCTTTCTGCAGCCAGTCCCTAGGGAGAACCCTGCTCCCTACCTGCCCCTTGTTAGAGGCTGAGACAGCTCCAACTGGGCTTTTCAGTTTGCCTCTCCCAGGCCTTGGCTCAGAGCCTCCTGTCAGCTCATGTTTTGAGCATGAAGCTGTTTGCAGGTGAAACCCTACCCCGGAGGAGCTCTCCTGCTCCCCTCCTTCTTGGCTGGCTCAAGGTTTGTGCTTTCAGAGCGGATGTAGGAGTTTCCTCCTCATGGCCTTCAGGTAACTTGCCCACCTGCAGCCTCTGAACTAAACCCCAACCTGTTTTTGCAGCAGCGATTACGGAACTAGGCTGGTTTACAGGAACTTTGCTTTCCAGCAAATCCAGGGAAGGAAACCTCCCAGTGCCTCCCTCCTCTCGAAGCCCCAGGGGTTGTGCTGCGATGGGGATGACTGAGCAGGGATTAACCCTTTCAGCTTTGCTTGTCCACCAAGTTTAGGGATCATTCAAGTCCAAGGTGTCTGGTGCAGAGGTGCTGTGGCTGTACTCATTGTCACCTCTGCACCCACAGCCTTTGGGGTGCAAACTATGAGGGAGACATGTCAGCAGGGTTAATATTTTTGGAGAGGGAAGTTATGAGCTTTTGTTGGTGGATGCAGCCCCGAAAGGAGCTTTTAGCATGCAAATGCACTTTGCCTCATGCTTTTTAATGTTTTACTTCTCCTAATTGCCGAGACCGGGTGTAATTTCTGGCTGTTCTTGGCTTGCCCAAAGCACCTTCCCCTGGAAAGTGGTTCCCATTGCTGGGGAGATTTTTTTCCCTGGTTTTAGTCTATTAGGTTGAAGGAAGTGAACCGACTAAAGTCAGTGCTGGGAAGTCCTGAGGCACAGGAGTGCAAAACAACACGTGTTAACCTTTGAGTGTTGTAGTCTATTTTGTTGTTGTGCTTCTAGTAGAACTTTGCTGGGAAACAATAAACATTTTGGGCCAGAACAGACCAGCAGCTGCGTAAGCCACTGGAGCAGGTCCAGCAGAGCAGCACAGCTTTGCTCTTGGAGGAGGCTCCTGCCCCTCCGACCACCCATAGGATCTGACACCTCTCCATCACACTCCTCATGGAGATGAGCTTTCCAGAGCTCCAGCTCTTCACCCTGAGCCTGGATTGCAACACCACAGCTCTCCCCCAGCCCCGGAGAAATAGCGGTGCAAGCTGTCAAGATGTTATCGTGGGAGTTGCACAATTGCTATTCCATAGAGGGTTTCGTGGGGAAGAGGGTTTGAGACGTGCTGTCCATCCATCCATCTGCCTGTCTCACTGGCAAGAAATTTTTAAGCCTTTCTGGGCTGTGTCAACAACATTTGACACTGTTGTTTGTATAAAATGCACCTAATCCAGCAAGGTGTGTGTAGATAGATGAAGGTAAAAGAGCACGTCCTATCCAAACTCTTCCTGAAGGGAAGCATGGATGGATGAAAGAAGGATGCAACCATACCTAGAAGTATTTAAGAAATGTCTGGATTTAGTGCTGGAAGATGTGGTTTTAGGGTTTGCAGCAGTGACAGGTTAATGGTTGGATTTGATGACCTTAAAGATCTCTTCCAACCTTGATGATTCTGTATTTCAGCTCAAGCCTATTGGACATCGAATAACCTAAGTGTGATGTGCCATAATGCAGAAAGCCAATTTTCATGGCTTCCCCTGTTCTTGTTTTCTCCTTTCTCCCTGAAATCTCTGGCTCCAGAGCACCAAGAATCTCAGCTTTCATAAAAACTCAAGCTCTGCCTGGAGGTTACAGAGAGAAGCCTGAAAACTCAACTCTCTGAGGACTCGAAGCTTGCAAAACTCAGCAATGCTTGCAGGAAATTTGGCTCAGGTTTGGTCTCTGGCAGTCAGGCAGGATAGATGTAGTGTCAGAGGAAATTTGCACTGGAGTGTTGTGCAGATGGAGTTTGTCTGTCCTTGAGCTTGTGAGAGGACAAGCACTGTGCCAAGTGAGTTGCATCAAGGAATTGACTTCTGGTGCTGCACAGGGTGGGTGAAATAATTCCCTATCAATTGTAACGTGTCCCTTGTTTCTCTGAGTGGGGTTTTGAGCTCCTGGCATAGAGGTTGAGGGTCCTCCAGCCCCTTTTCCAAGATCCACTTTGCAAACCAAGAGAAGCTGATGGTGCTTCCCCAAGCAGCATGTGATCCATGGAGATAGGGAGGGGAAGGAGGCACAGGGAAGTTGAGGAACATGTTTGCTCTCATGGTGCAGAACTGGGATGAGAAGTCAGGTCTCTGGGGCTCTGACTGCAGCACTGGCTGGCAAGGGGTTAGGGTTGTAGGTGCCTGTGTTCTGGCTGTGTCACCAGTTTCCTCCTCTTTGCGGTTATTGGCTGCTCCATCTCATGCTGACCTTGCTCTTGTTTAACTTGGCTTTCTCTGCCTGTTCCTGAGTGATGGATCCTTACCTTCGTGCCAGTTGCTTTGGGGGAAAGGACAGAGCTTCACTGACTTGTTTGGGTTATGGGGTTCTCTGCTAACACCCTAAGAAAAATAACCCAGAGTGCTCACACCCTATAAAATATATACCCTGGCAGCTATTTTCTGTGTGCTCTTAACGTGAGCATTTAGCCAAGGCACCCAAATGTGTGGGTTTCCTGCTGGGCATTTCCAAGGCATTTAAGCCCTGAGTGGTCTGGGATCCTTCTAGAGCTGCTGGTCTCTGAATGATAACACTCCTTCAGCTGAGACACCATTGTTAAGCACCTGAAGCTATGAGGGATGGTAGAGGTTTGTCTTCCAGCAAGGAGAACGTTTGGAAGGTTGTGATCCCATGGATTTTGATGCTTGTATGGAGCTCCCAAAGGGATGCCACTTGTTGCACTGACCACAGCACCTGTGCTTTGCTGGGAAAGCCGATTGCTGCAGAGAACCCCAGCACATGTGTGTGCCCCAGAGCTAGCACAAGTGCCAGTCTGAGCTCAGTCTGTTGATGCAATCTGTGACAGGAGTGGGGGGATGAAGGGAAAATAGCAGCTCGATCTGCTGGGATGGTGTGGAGAGGATGAAAGGGGAGAGCTGCCATCCCAACAGTGATCACAGGCAGCCCGAGAGGCTGTGTGGGCAGCCAGGTCATTGGGGCAATGACATGGACCTGCAGAATGCTTCTCCCTGCTCCCTGCCCCTTTGAAATCTGCAGCTTCCAGCTCGGTGGAAGCAGGGGCAGAGTGAGACCTGGTGAGGCTGAGGTAGCTGTGAACAAAGTGCTTAAAAAAAAAGGTGAAAATGGCTTTTTGGTCTCCTGTTGCCTTGTCCATATTCACAGTGAGGGTGTGGTGGATGGGTGTCCCTGCAGCAAGGACCTACCCTATGTGCCATGAGTCCCACGGGAAGGAGGATGGAGCATCCTCCTGCCACCTGGGCAGTAGGAACTGCATCGGCTGTTGGAGCATTTCAGCTCTAGTGGCTTATGGCTACTGAGTTGATTGCAGGGCAAGTGACCACCTAAAGCAGCAGCTCCTGACCCTTGGACATCTCTCGGTGCTGGAGGGTTCGTGCTTTGCCGGAGGGTCCCCGCAGAGCCCAGGTGCCTCTCCACCCCTCCGCGGGCGTTTTAACTTGTTTCCTTTCGGCGGAGGAAACATGACTTTTCCCATTGATGGAATTCAGCGGCGACAATGCCGAGTGACACAATTTCCCACTCCTCGCATGCCATCGCGCCCAGCCGGGCCGGGTAGCCCTTTTCGGAGCATCTGCATGACAATACCGCGGTCTGTGCTACCATTAGCTGCCCTTTTGCTATTAGTACCTAATGAAAATGTAACCATATTTAGCCCCCCACAGTCCGAGATTAGCGAGAAAGGGGCCTAAGTGGATTTAATTCTTTTGTATGCTGAGCATCAAACTCTCCGTTTGGATTGCTCTGTCCCCTCTTCCCCTCTCCAGCGGGAGAGGGAGGCAGGAAAGCTGTGTAAGGCTAACTCTATCCTCTCAGCTGTCCCCGGCACAATGGGCAAAGTATCTTTTGTGGCATTAACGGCTTTGGCTGGGGGCTGGGGGGAGCCGTGCTGGAGAACAATGTGTGAGAAGCTGAGACTGTGGGTTTCCCACACGGCCCAATATGTGTCCCCGCACCCC
>NW_008666451.1:26522-29073 GCF_000695815.1 Acanthisitta chloris | reverse complement strand
TTTTTTTTTTTTTTCTTCCCCCTCCTATTTTTTTTTTTTCGCCTTTCCTCCTTCTTTCCCCCCTCCTCATTGTGCTCTTGAGAGATGAAAATCCTTTCCTGGCGTGAAAGGAGAGGCGTGCCTTAAATCCCCTCCCTCGGACGGACCCGGCATGTCATATGACGGCCAAATCCAGCGGATTAGTGTGTGTGTGTCTGCGTGCGTGTCCTGCCAGGGTTTGGAGGCGGGGGGCGGGATGCCCGATATCTATATTCCTTCCCTTCCCCCTCGCTCCAGATTGATTTCTGCCGGGATATTTATTCATTGCACCTGCTGCTGCCGCCCGCCCGCTGCGGACTGCAACATCCAGCCCCGGGGCAATTCGCCACCCTTCACCCGGCTCCCATCCCCAGGGGTTTTCCCAAAATCCAGAGCAGGGTGCAGGGATAAAGGCACTGTCGTATGGGATCTGGGCAATGGAAGGATCTTTGAGTGAAGGAAAGATGAGGACTGGAGGGAATGGTCATACGCTGAGACAGGGGAGAGTCAGGTTAGATAATGGGAGAAATTTCTTCACTGTTAGGTTGTATTCAGGCAGTGGAATATTGCCCAGGGAGGTGGTGGAGTCACCAGCCTTGGAGGTGTTTAAGAGGCATCTGGATCTGGTGCTGGAGGATATGGTTTAGGGGTTACAGCAGCGACAGGTTAATAGTTGGACTTGATACTCTTAGAGGTCTCCTCCAACCTTGATGATTCTATGATTCTAAGAAAAGATGAACACTAGAGGAAATGGTTATAAACTGAGCCAGGGAAGAGTCAGGTTATATGTTAGGAGAAATGTTTCCACTGTCAGGGTGTTCAGGCACCGGAATATTGCCCAGGGAGGTGGTGGAGTCACCATCCCTGGAGGTGTTTAAGAGGTGTCTGGATCTGGTACTGGAGGATATGGTTTAGGGGTTTACAGCCGCCACAGGTTAATGGTAGGACTTGATGCTCTTAGAGGTCTCCTCCAATCTTGATGATTCAATGATTCTAATATGGGACCTCTCCAAGGAAGATTGTTTGGCTGGAGAGTGGGTTGATGGCACATGGGCTGGATGGCTTGCCATGCTTTGCATGGAAGTCTCCATAGGACCTGGAGCACAGCCTGGTCCCCAGTCCTACCTTGGTGGAGACTCCCAGTTCCCCCAGCTGGTTGCAGACATGTCATGTGTGGTGGGAGAACAGTCCCATGATGTATGTCATAACTTGTGGGAGCCCTGATGTTAAGGATTTGTGCTTGTGGGAAGTAACCACTTAGAGGGTCACCTCCTCCTTCCACAGGGGAAGAACTGAGGCAGAGAGCTCTTCATCGACAGAGCCAATGTCATGAGCAAAGTCAGACTCAGAGCCAAGAACAGCATCTACCACCACTTAATTCCTGCCTCTGTGTTTTTAATGTCCCAAATTCATGACTGTCTTGGTTTCCCTTAAGGTTTTTTTGGACTTGTGCTGTGTTATTTAGTGCTGGAATTCCTGCTTTTTCCAAGAAAATGGTTTTCACAGACCCCACCAGCCAAACCAACATCTCACTCCTGCCCACAGCCTGAGAACTGGTGTGTTCATGGAGGATGTCTGCTGAGGCTGAGATGAGTTTAGCAATCAGGTCTGCACCCTCCAATCTGTTTCTGTCTGCACAAGCCTTGCTTAGTTGCAAAGAAAAACCTCTGTGGGGCAAGGACAGGGATGAAGATGCAGGAGATGCTCTGGGTCAGTGTGGAGGGTCCAGCAAGTGTCAGCATCCCTGTAAGGAAGGGATAGTGGTGCAACAGCTCAGGACTGAATGAGGTGACCCATCTTTGGAGGTAGTTTGGTCTCGCTGCAGGTCAAGTTTGCTATATATGTGCAGGAGTTGGTTATAGGTGTGAGAAGCATATTATCTCCAAAGAGAAATCAATATGTTTGCAGTAGCCTCCTGGTTCATGCCCAGCCTGGCTGGGGCATGGTGTGGCTGGTTGTCCCTGGGGATGTTGAGCTGGTGGGAACAGTGTGGCTGGTCATCCCTGGGGATGGGCTCAGGGCATGGCTGCAGAGGTAGGTAGCTGTGGTGGCCACCACTACCATGATCAGTGGGGACAGTTCTTCAGCCATCAGCTAGTGGGGAAGATGCTTCAGCTATTAACCAGGGTGGCAGCTTGGGAAAGGTGCCAGAAAGCTGCACTGCCTCCTCTAGCCATCTCACTGTGTTTGCCCCAAATTGGGCACTTCCAGAGCACAGGCTGATGGCTCCTGGGGCAAGAAGTCCCTGGAAACTTCAAAAACTGTCCCAAATGAAGGGTGAGCAGGGATGGAGAGCCAAGCCCTGGAGCAGCAGGAGCTGTGCCCACCCCAGGCAGGCTGGGGAGGCTGTGGTCCTCAGCAGGATGTGGAGGTGAAGTGCTGCAGGGCTCAGGCGGGAGGAGAAGCGTGCGAGGGGGTGGGGAGGGCGGTGGGGGCTGCTGCTTGTGTGAATGTGCCCCCGCTCATTGTTCTGCGGCTTTATTCTGTGGCCTCGATGGGACTGATTTAGAAATCCTAATCAGGGAGCAGTCTC
>NW_008666451.1:21826-26501 GCF_000695815.1 Acanthisitta chloris | reverse complement strand
CTGCTCCGGGGCGCCTTTGTTCCCTAATGACAGCTGACTTCATGCAGCAGTGGGAACAGTTTGAGCATAACTCCGCACCGCCGGGGCTGGCAGCTGCAGCCTTAACTCTTTCTTGCCCACCTGCACCGCACAGTGGGATGGGGAGAAGGGGAGGCCTGGGAGGAGGCAGAGCTGAACTGCACGTAGTCTGTGCAAGGATGCTCAGCTTCACCTCTGGCATCTCTTCTGGGGGTGGCACAGTGAAAGGGGATGGAGGAAATAAAGCTGCAGAGGTAAAGTTCTGTTTGTCTGAAGCAAAGTTGTTTTCAAGGTGCTGTTGCTGCTGCGTGGCTGTTTTGTAGATCATTAAACTTGGAAAAGACCTCCAAGATCATCAAGTCTAACCTTCAACTAAATCTCACCATGCCCATTAAAAACCCTACTGTGAAGTGAATAGGTGTCTGCTGCAGGTATTCCTTGGGAAGCACCTCAACCCAGCCCAACTCAGGGCAGTGTTGCTGTGGAGGAGAGTGGCTGAATTTTAGAAACTGTCCATCTAGTTTTGTTGGTGCTTGGAGTGTTGGAGATTGTCTGCAGCTCTGGGTGAGCGTGAAGTGCTTCCACGCTGACTGCAGGGCATTTACATCACTTGCATTGAAAGTAAAAGGCATTGAGTCATTCCAAGATGTTCCCGGAAGAGACTCCTGGCTCTGCCAGCAAAAAGCTTGGAAGCAAGCGTCACTCTCCCTCTCTTGGCCTCGGTTTCTTCCCTGGCAAAGCAGTGTTGGTGATCCAATGTCCAGCACAGAGCTGTTCTTCAGCCCCTGGAGCTGTGCTCGGAGCTGCTGTCGGGTCGGTGCTAGCAACAGTTAAACCCTTTCCCCTTTCTGTTTGTTGTCAAACCACTGCTCTGACCTGGGAAAATACTTGGGGAAAATTACCCTTATTAAAGGGGGCTGAGCCGGGAGAGGCAGAGCTGGCTCGGCCTGATGGGCTGCAGTCCTCACTCCGGGGCTGGCTGAGCCGGAGACAGCTCTGCCCTCAGCAGAGGGAGGAGGATTCAATTAGCAGATGTGTCCGTGCTGTTTTCCCAGCACCTGTGTCCCCTCTGCCATCCCCAATCGCGGCCGCCCATGCTTGGCCAGGGTCTCCCTGGCGACGGGGCCACGGGATGCTGTGCAGTCCATTTGTCACCAATTGTCACTGTTTTGTTCTGCCTTGTATGCGCACTCGATTGTGTCACGGGGGAGGTGAGGAGGAGCAATCAGCCCTTGTCTAATGGGCTGAGGGCTCCCGCTGCGGGGAAAAAACGAGGCTCTGCCTGCCAGGGAAGGGGAAAGGGAAAGGCAGGCGCTGGGGCTGTGCCTGTCGGAGCATCCCAGGTGCTTTCGATGTGCAACGCGTCCTGGAGCGGCTGCAGGGTCTGCACTGAGCAGGCAAAGCTCTCTGCATTCATTAGGCAAGAATTTAGGGCAGTTTTGTGTGGTTGTATCCCTGCAAAGTGGGGGGAGTGAAGACGGGTTTAGCCCATCTTTTCCTCATAGTCCAATGCCCCATCATCTTCCATGGTGACATTCCCTCATGCCACACTTATCCTTGACTGTGGGATGGGATTTGCTCTCCCTCATCCGAAGGTGGATGAGTTCCCTGCTGGACCAGCCCATCCCAGGGTATCCCTGCCCTGGAAGCTGCAGTACCCCTGGGAAGGGCTCTTGGAGGCTTCAGGCTGAAGATGGATTAACATCTCATTCAGACCCCAACTTCTGAGCAGTTCTTGTTTCCCCCAAGTGTGTTGCTGAAAGGGATTTGATGTGGATTTTGGTACAGCTCTGTTAGCAGATGTCAGGTTTTGGCTGAAGATGTAACCTTGTACTAAAATATAGATATATTTCTATTTTTCCCCCCTCTGCTTTATCATCCTCAACATACCCAAGTGGAATGATTCATTTCTCCCTGCTTGGCTCCATCACTCCTTTATTTCCTTCAGGCTTCCAACTGCAAGAGCCACCAGGACTAGCTCAAAGTAGAGCTGTGGCCAACTCTGAGTCTCAGCACCCACACTCAGGTTTTTCTGACCTTCATTCAGCCCAGACTGTCCAAAACATTTATGGGAATTCAGGGAAGCTGCTCAGCATAGCTATGAGGAGCTTGGGAAAACTTGAGCAGTCAACCCCAACCCAGGCAAGCTGAGGCAGTTCCAGTTTGGCTTCCAGACCTGGAGCTTGGTGTGTGAAATACCAAAGAGGGAAGGGGAAAGGGTGTCCTTGGCAAAGTGTCAGTTGAGGCAACAGGATCCACTGAGCTTTTCCAGCATGTGGTATTTGGCAGGGTTCTTTCCTTACTCCCTGTTGGTCATTGATCCATGTCTCCAAACCAACACATGGTTCCACTCCCTTGGCTGTGTGGGTTGAGGGAGACTCAGAGCATGGCTGTATGGTGGTACCATCCTTGGGCTGTGTATTTTGGTGGGATTTGGGTGTTATGCCAGTTGCCCATCCAGACTTTGCCATCTCTGAGCCTGGCAAGAAGCTGCTGCTTGAACAGGCCCTTTGTGGTGGCTGGATCCAGCTGAAACATGGCCAGGAGAGCAGGTTCTGGCCTGGAAAACTGATGGTAATGCTGTTGACAGAGGAGAAGATGCACAGGGAAGAGTGGGAGGCTAAGGTGAGGTTGGCAGAAGGACTGAGGGGAAACTTGTGAGTTTTTCAGTAATCCCTCTACCCTCACCATCCACCAACACCATGATATGTCCTGGTGAAGACCAGGCAATGTTTTGAGAGAGCCTCACAGGGCAGCCCCTTATCTGCAGAGCTGGTGGGTCCCTGGGAAGGGCCCAAAGGTCCAAGAGCTTTAGAAAATGAGTATTTTCTCTTCCATGTTTTAACAGCAAAATGTGGCAGAGCAAGTAAGGGAAGGACTTGAAGCAGGGAAAAGGGACCACAAGCAACTGCATTTCTTCAGTCTTGGGTCTTTCCCTGAAGGAACAGGGATGCCTTGCTGGGAGCAGCATCTGCTCAGCATTTATTTCTCACAGGGTAGGGCACAGGGAGCTGCTCCCTTCAGCCTTGCAGCTGTGGTGGAGGGAGAAGGAGCACGTAACTGCTCTGCCCTGGGGGGAGTTTTATCTCCCTTTTGGGCTGGGGTGAGCAAGGTGTGGGGCAGGAGGAGACTAGACTAGCATGACTCTGTATCTGAAGTCATCACTGAATTGGAACAGCTCTGAAAGTAGAAAATTGAGCTGAAAGGTGTGACATGCCATGAAGTGCTCCAGGGCAGCTGAAAGGGAACCAGATCACCAGGTTACACCACATGTGTTGTATTAATCCCTTACTTCAGGCTCTCCTCTGGCTGCCCAGGGAGGAAGGACCTTCTTCTCCTCCTCACCCTTAGTTCTCTGGCATATTGCAAATGTAACTTGGGACCCTTTCCCTTAATGGTTTGGAAAGTTTTGGGACCTCTGTGGGTTGGAGACACATCCACTGCATTTATTTGGTCCTTAGTGACTCACTCTGTGCCTGGGGCTGGTTTGGAGAGGCTCTTGGGGCTGATTCAAGGGTCTCAGTGGTCCTGGAGCTAAGGAACTGCAGCAGTGTGAATGTAATGGGAGAAGAGAAAGTGGATTTTTTGACTGTGAGTAAGTTCAAAAAGGAGGAAATAGGATTTACATGAAGGTTTTATTTTAATGAAGGCCCCAGTGCTGACAGTGAGCAGTGCCAGCCTGGTAACCTATATTGCTAGCAGGCAGCTCTTCTTTCTCAGCCCTATTTTCCACCAGGTGCAAGACTGGGAAACTTACTTTCTACCTGAGCCAAACTACTCCCTTCCCACCCTGCTGTGGCTGCCTGGGCTCAGCACTGCTTTTCAGGATCTCCTAAAGCCCTGGGTGATACCTGCCTTCCTCCCCAGCCCTTGGGGCTCTGTTTTTGCCCCAGGTTGGTTGTTTTTCCAACTCCCCCTCCAAGCCTGGGTGGATCTGTTCTCGCAACACTTCTCCTGCGAGAGGAAGTGTCAGGGATGATGCAAATGGGCTTTGTCAAAATATTTGTGGAGGGAATAAAAATAGCTCTTGGAGCTAAATGTATTTCTGTTCCTGGGTAGGAGAGCTTGTTGAGAGTGTTTCCTACAGGTGTTGTCAGAGCAGGGCTGGAGGCTGGGAATATTTGGTTATGTCTTGGATTCTGGAGGAAAATCAGTTGGGTTCCCACTCTGGTAGGGGCTGTGGCTGGAGTGGGTGACTTCAGATCTTGGGAACTAACCCTCATCATTCACAGTTTATATTAATTGATCCAGCTGGAATTTTTCAACCTAAGCTTGAGCTTTTCTTTCCCAAAATCTTAACTAATTACTCTTTGTGGAGAGACATTTGGATTTGTGTTTTCTGATTTTCAGCCTCTCTACTGGTTTCTTCTCCATCCTTCCTCTCTGCCTTGTGGTTTCCCTTTTCCTTCCTCATTCCTTTTTCTTTCTCTTGTCTCGGTAAAGCAGAAAGGGGAGAAATAATTCCAAGCAGAAATCAAGGAGCTGGAAAGGTTTGAACATTTTCATTTGGCTACTTATTGAAAAGGAGAAATACTCCTTCGTTTAAAGAGCTGGAAGAGTTTGATTCCCATCCAGACTGATTCCCACCCAGAACAACACTGATCTGTTGGAGACACCTTGGGTTTTAGTGGTGGCTGACCATTCCAGCCACTTTCCT
>NW_008666451.1:17089-21523 GCF_000695815.1 Acanthisitta chloris | reverse complement strand
CTCTTTCATCTTAGCTGCCCCCCAACTGGGCCCATATCCTCCTCGAGCTGGGGAGGAGGAGTGGGTTCCCACCACTGTTCATCCCAGCAAAGGCATCTGCCCCTTCCCCTCCCCATTTTCTTGGAAGAGAAGGAAGTTAGGCACTTGAGGTTCATGCTGGTTGGTGACCTCTGAGTGCTGCTCCCTTGGACATCTTCTCCAGCTTCTTTCCTTTGACTCAGCAGCTTCTTTGGGGCTCAGGAGTGAAGAGGTTAAAGCTTCTTTAACAAGTGTTGGGAGGAGGGAAGTGTTTGACATGTTTTAGGCCCAGACTTGGAGAGGGCTGTGCCAGCAGGATGCAATTAATGACTGGGAAGATTGCTACAATATGGGGTTTGCTTTCTCCTCATCCCTGTCTTTCTCACCACTGGAAGTCCTGGGCTGGGTGATGTCCTGCTGGGAGCTCAGGGAGGTTGATGGAGACTCAAGGCCTCTGGGATGTGCTGTAAAAATCCATGGAGTTACCTCTAATTTGGAAACACTGCACCTCCATGGAGAAATCTTAGGTGTAACTTCAGGCTTTGGAAACTTGTGCTAATTAAAAGAGCATTTAAAATGTTGCTTGAGATAGCTATATAAATCCAAGGCCTTTTGGACATGAAAGCTCTTTGTATTCTCCAGACTTGGGGATAGTGTAGGTCCTGCTGTGTTGGAAAAGGGAAGAAAAGGATTTTAATTTAGCAGAAAAGGCTTGTTATTTCCTTCTTAAAATGTCTGAAGGGTTTCTGTGCAGTTTGTGGCCATCCAGGGGGTTGATGTTGATACACAGTACTGTGGCACACTGTCTTCAGAGTGAGCAGAGGAGCATGGGACTGGCTCACTGCATGGGCTGTCAACTGGGGTGGAACAGGCCAGATGTGCAAACCTGAGCCCAATCCCAAAGGAGGAGCAGTAGCTGTGGGCAGAGACCTGTGCCCAGGTGAGGCAGCCCCAGTGTCTCTCAGCAGAGGAAGGAAGGTGTCAGATGTGTCTCTGCAGTGGAAGCACTTGTGAGATTGTCCTTCAAGTGTCTACATTTGACCCACAGAGGACGTGGGTCTCTTCCCCAAGCTGAGGGCAGAGCCATTTGGTGGCTCCCTGGAGATACTCAGGCCAGGATTTGGTTTATTGTCCATGGTGACAACAATGATATTGCTGTGACATGAGGCTCTGGCAGGAGCATGGGGATCCTTCTCATTGCTCTGTCCTCTCTTGCCATTCTGGAAAACTGTAAATCCAGAGACCACTTCTGATTATTTTCCTATTCAAAAAGGTGTTGTTCTATGGGGTGAAATGGCTCCTGGGACCAGTGTTGGCTTGGTGGGGCTGTGGAAGACAGGGACATGGACAGTTGTGTTCCTCCTACCTAATTTTAAGCAGGACATGCATGTCAACTGCTTCAAGCACAAGAAAAATCATTATGATTAAGATCTTCCCCCCAATATTTGAAAGAGAACATTTTAAGGCTTTGTGAAGCTCAAAGAAGCTTTGCCTGTCCCTTCATAGACTTGTGTATATGATTCTTGGCTGCTGGGTCCCTTCCAGGGCTCCAGTGAGTCAAACCAGCTCTCAGACTGCAGGGCTGGACTCAGCTGAGGGCTCGTGCAGGATGCACATGTGCTCCAAGTGCTATTCCCAGGCTGCTGGGCTCCTTACCTCATCCCTTGGTTTGGCCCCAGTGGTTTCCCACCCCACTGGAAGGATCAGTCCGGGAAGTGTGACCACAGCCAGGGAGGCACAGGCAGCCACTCCTCTGGGATCCTCCTTTGTATTGGAAACAGCCCTTGGAGTCAGGGAAGTGCCTTCTCCTCCTCTGACCTTGGAAATTGAGCTCTGGTTGACCCATGGCCACCCATTATGGCACTGGGTGGCTCCTTTAGCTACTCTGTGCTGCACCTCCTAGCCTAGGGAGAGGACAGTCCTTCCTCCTCCTCACTCCTTGCCTAGCAATCTGCATTCCCACTGGACTGGGTGGCTCCTCTCCCTTCATGTGGTGCTGCTATGCCAAAGGCCTGATCTTGGTAAGGATGCCTTGGTGCTACTGGTGGTATATAAATAAGTGGAAAAACCACTTGGTCTCCCTGGAGATGTGTTTAGGGCAGGGTATTATTTTTTTTTGGCTAACCAGGCCTCCACAGCAGCTGTTGAGCAATCCCTTGGCCTCTGAAAACAAATAAGGAGCAGGTCTGGTGGCCAAATGTTGCAGGAGCAGTGGAAGGACTGTTAGCAAATTGCCTTTGTGGTGTGGAGCTGCTGAACAAGACAGCTGTGAGCTCTGACTCTCCTCCTCCTGGGCAATATCAGTTGGTTGTTGGTGTGGCTGAGCATGGATTATTGCAAGAGTCTCCATAGGATAATGTTTGGGGCTAAAGACATTTTATTGGTCATAGTGTTCTTTAATATTAAAGGTTTTGGTGGTTGTATCCTATGAGCAGAGGCTGATTTTTGCCCACCTCATCTTCACATGGCTTGATGGCTCCTGGGGGTGCTGAATCTGACTGCAAAGGGATGGAGTGAGTGGCAGTGAATATCTGCATCCCATCCTGGTCCTCTGGATGTGCCACATCCATTCTGGAGGTGGCACAGGGACAGTATGTGCTGTCTTCCTCCTCCTCCTTCCCTGCCTGAGCACAGCTCCCAGCTCCAGCTCCCAACTCAAGTGCTTCCCAGGTGAAAATGAGCCCAAGATTGGATATTGCTTAGCACTGCTATGAAACAATAACCCTTCTGCTGGTTCACTCTGAGACCCTGAAAGCTGAGCCTGGCTCTGCAAAGGATTCCTGGTGTAACACCTGACATCTGGCTTGAGATGGAAAGTCTTTCCCAAGATAACTGTGCTACATATGGCTATGAAAAACTCCTTAGCCCTTTTCCCCTGGTTATTTTCATGATTATTATTATTTACTGGCATTTTTTCAGCCTGGCTAATGGCAAAAAGCTGGGCTGATTGCACTGCTGTAATTCCTAGCCCACTGTGTTTCTCCAGTCCAGCGTGCTAACAAGATGCTTCATGGCTCTGCAGATCTGCGGGAGATATAGGAGTGGTAATGAAAGCACTTTCTGCTGCTCAGGTCTGCTGGAAACATTTTGCACTTGTGCAAACTGCTCCATTACAGTGTTTGCAAACAGGTTTGGCTTTTCAGTAACAATAAGAACCAAAAAATAATGAGAAGAATAAATGCAAGAGCTTCACAGGCAAGGTCAGGCTCCAAAACTGAGACATTTGTGTGTCCCAGCAGTGTTTCTTCCAGGATGTTCTGTTGTCATAGTCCCTGGTCCTCCCTGGGGTGAGCAGAGTGCTTCCCTGGAGAGTTTGTAATGATATTTGGGTTGGTGCTTGCAAAGGCATTGATTAGTATTTCACTTGGATTCAGCTTCACCTAGGAATGGTTCCCCAAGGCTGGAGCAGCAGCACATGAGGGAGTTTGGGATCAAACTGATCTGGCACTCAGAAATTCACCTTCCAGCCCACACTCAGCAGCTGAGGCAAATCCCTTAAGCTCCCTAAGTCTGTGTTCTCTGCCTGTCCCATTTTCTCCCACCCTTTACCCATTTTGCTTATTTAGACTGGGGAGAAAAAAAAAGGAATTAAAACCTGGTTGTGGCTTCCCATTTGTGCCTCCACCGCCCTGCAGAGAGCCTGGATTTCAGGCTGACTCTGCTGCTCATTAGCAGCACCCAACAGCAGCAGAGGCTACGTGCAGAACTCCCAGAGATCCCATTAGTTTGGGTCCAGCAAGCTGTTCCCTCTGCCCGGAGTGCTGGAGCTCACTGACCTTCCTTGGCACCGTGGCCAAGCTGCCTCATCGAGGCTTTGAGGTCTTTGCCCTGGACTGGGATTGGCTGATTGTGTTTTCTTGCACCAAAAACACATGCAGGGCTTGCCCTGAATCCTATTGGAAAAGCTGTGTGGTGGCTGAGCAGAATTTTTATTATATCCAAATTTTTTTTTTTGCTGGTAGTTCTCGATGTAAATTGAGGCTAAAACTTCAGAGCTGGTCAACAACTCCTCTGCAGCTCTGGGGATATGTGGAACCAGGGTGGAATATGGGGAAACAGGTGATGGGGATAAACTTCTCCTGCTCTAGAAACCATAGGAATGTGTGTAACTGTCCCTAAACTAATTCAAATCATTCATGCCACCAAAAAGAGTCTCCAGGCTGTAGCTGAAAGATGATTATCTGATATTGAGTTCCCCTTCCTCACTTAGGAGCTGCTCTTTCAGCCACCACTGAACTTCCCTGTGCCTCTAGGAAGAGCAATGTGACCCAAGGAACCAGCCTCAGTCTCCTGGTGGATATCCCTTTCTGGATTGCAGCTAATTTCCTGCACAGTAATGCTTTGCATGAGCCTCCCACATGATGCTAATTAGCACAGAGCCTGTCCCTGTGTAAGCAGCATTATAGGTGACAATGA
>NW_008666451.1:10120-17060 GCF_000695815.1 Acanthisitta chloris | reverse complement strand
AGCAGGAATCCATCTCAGAGCAGTTTGCAGCCAGGAGCTGCTGTAGGAGCAAGTTGCACCAGGGGAGGTTCAGGTTGGACATCAGGAAAAGTTTCTTCATGGAAAGGATTGTTGAGCATTGGAATGTGCTGCCCAGGGAGGGGTGGAGTCACCATCTCTGGAGGTGTTCAAGGAATGACTGGATGTGGCACATCATAGAATCATCAAGGCTGGAGGAGACCCCTAAGAGCATCAAGTCCAAGCATTCATCTGCCACTGCTGTAACCCCTAAACCATATCCTCCAGTGCCACATCCAGATGCCTCTTAAACCCTTCCAGGGATGGTGACTCCACCACCTCCCTGGGCAGTATTCCAGTGCCTGAACACCTCAACAGTGAAAAAGTCTTTCCTGGTATCTAAGTGCTCACTGCTCTGGTCTAGTTGCCAAGGTGACGATTGGTCATAGGTTGATGACCTTGGAGGTCTTTTCCAGCCTCAGTGTTTCTGTGATTCAGACTCACGTGTCAAAGGAAAGGAACATTGGGTGTTTGCCCTGAGTGGTGCCAGGGACCACGTGGAAATGATCCCACTCTGCAGCACCCACTGATGACTGGGGCTGATGGCACTGCTGGTGGCACAACACCAAGGGCTGTCTGGAGGACAGAGTGGTGTCTCTTCAGTCCCAACCTCAGCACTGACCACCTAGGCTGGGACATCCACCCCTCAGAGGTATTGTCCTGAGTTAGGTCCATGCTCAGACATTTCCCTTGGAGCCTTGTGTGTTCAAACAACCCAAGCAGTGATGTGTTTACCCTGTCAAACACCACGTCTCCGGCTCCAAACACTCCTTACGCAATCCGCGCTCTCCGCGTTTCCGCCCGCGGCAGGAGCACCTCTGCCAAGCTGTGACCTAACTGCACACACTCCTGCTGCTGGGACAAGCTGAAGCCTTCCATGAAGTTTCCATGGGGATGTTTAACCCTTTCACAGCTTCTTCCCCCTGGGCAGAAGTCCCATGGCATGAAGCTGCTGAGATGCTCTGCCCTGTCCTGAGGGGCAAGTTGGAGGTGCAATGACTTGTTGTGAGAGTAACACAACAGCAACTTCTTCAGGGTTGTGAGTGTAAGAGGTGGGTCAATGCTAACCTCATGAAAGAAAATTTGGAGCAAGTCCAGAGGAGGCCATGAAGCTGATAAGAGGGTTGGAGCAACTCCCCTATGAGGACAGGCTGAAAAAGTTGGGGCTGTTCAGCCTGGAGAAGAGAAGGTTGTGTGGAGACCTCAGAGTAACCTGCCAGGGTCTGAAGGGGCTCCAGGGAAGCTGCAGAGGGACTCTGTGTTAGGATCTGCAGCGACAGAAAAAAGGGGTAATGGGCTCAAGTTGAAGGAGTGGAAATTTAGGCTAAATATTAGGAAGAGTTTTTTTTCCTGTGAGGGTGGTGAGACACTGGCCCAGGTTGCCCAGGGAGGCTGTGGCTGCCCCAGCCCTGGCAGTGTTCAAAGCCAGGTTGGATAAAGCCTTGAGCAACCTGCTCTAGTGGGAGGTGTCCCTGCCCAGGGCAGGGGATTGGCACTAGATGATCTCTAAGCTCCATTCCAACCCCTAAAATTCTATGATTCTATGAATATCCTACTATTTAGGGTTCTTTCCTCCCTTTAATAGTTGTTTTGACTGTTGTAAATGAATTAAACCCCCACAGTTGTCATAGATTCATAAAGGATTGGAATAAACCTTAGAGATCACCTAGTCCCAGCCCTCTGCCATAGATTGTCCTGTTGGTGGTTGCTCAACTTTGGGTGAGGAACCCCTCAGCCAGGTGCTCATCATTTCTAGCCCACTATGGGTTCTTTTTTTTGAAGCTCAACATGAGGCTTGCATAAGGCTCTTAAAATTAGTGCTGCCTTTCAAGGCAAAGGGCCGGAATAAGGTTTACAAGCCATAAAAGCCTCTTATCAAAGTTGATTTCCTCCAACGCACCTTTCATCTTTTATAGTATTTGCTTTTCAAATCCTTGAACTTAAAAGGATTAAACAGGTTAAAAGCAAAAAGAAAAAAAAAGGAGGGGGAAGAGAAAACAAACAAGAGGGAAGATGGATTGGGTCTGGATTATGAGAGGCCTGTATGAAATATGAATTAGGAGAAGGTCTCAACAAAGAGTTGTCATTTCTCCCAACTGCTGAAGGTTAATGTGTGCTGGAGGTGCAGCTTGAGGGAGGATTTCATTTCTCTGTGTTGGTTTTTCACCTGCCAAAATGAATGGAGAAGAGAGAAGCTGACCAGGAGGTATTTGTGGTGTATCTCTTCCTGCCCACTCTGTCCTGTGGTGCATTGATCATGTGTGATCTACCCCTGTGAGCTCTGCTCCTGCTGCAAAATCAGGAAATCTTGCAGGAAGGAAAATGAAGGTCTGGCCAGCAAAAAAGCTCCTAAAATATTAAGAGTTGTGCTAGGGATCAGTGGTCTCTTCTGCCACAGTAATAGAAAAGCATCCTGGTGGGCTGGAGACCTTTCCAGGACTCTTCCCTGGCCACCAGTGCCTGCTGAAGGGGATCTGCAGGATCAGGGATGGGCAGCAAACCTGGGGTGGTTCTGTGGCTCTGCTGCTTTGCCTACAGTGACTGTCCCTGCAGAGGTGTGACCCAAGTTCTCCAGTGGCCTTGTCCTGCTTGATCCTTGCTCTGTGCCTTTTCCCAGCTGTCAGCAATGCCTTTGACCCCCTCCCCAACCCTTTGCTCTGCTAGGGGCTGAGCTACCACATTGGCTATAACACACCCCAAGGTTTGCACCTGGACACTGTGCCCTGCTGCTCTCTGTGCTGGCATTCCTTGCCTGGCTTTGCAGGAGGCTCTTGTCAACCAAACCATCCTAACCTGGGTGGGAAGCACCACTGGCAGCTCCTCTTGGCATGTTCCCCATCCCAGAGGAGCACATTAAACCCTCTGCCCCCTCCAGAAGGTTGCAATCAGGGGCAAGGCCAGGCTGGTTCTGGGTCAGTGCCTGGGTCAGCTCTCACTCCAACTCTGCCCACCTCTGCAGCAGGCAAAGCAAACACACTGGGGAAATCCAGCCAGGAGCCATTCCTGACCTTCCTGGCCTCCAGCATCCCTGGAGGTTGGGGTTTCCTGCAGCCTGGTGTGTGCTGGACATTCCCAGGGCTGCCTGGGTGTGGGGAGCAGAGCACAGAGCCCTGGAGATGGCTCAACAAAATTATATCACCTTCCAAGTGGATCTGTCTCAGTTTTTGGGGTATCTTGTGGCTGAAGAGGTTTCCCCTCTGCAGCTCCACCATCAGTTGTTGTCAGTATTAGGCTGAGCACAGTGTTCATTTGGCCAAGATCTCACTTTAGGGTGTGTGGGAGTAAATGAGACACACATTTGGGTGGTTTGTACCACCCTCAGCTCCTTCGTTTCCCATTTTTCCCTATTCCCCTTCAGGGCAGGGTCAGGCAGGGGAAGGTTACACAGCACACACAGCCCTGAGGGGCTGGTAATGAGTACCAGATCCTTTCAAGACACACTGATGTTCAGGGTGACTCTCAGCTGTGCTTTTAGCTGAAATCACTGCTTTTTGAGTGACACAGCTCTGCAGGGTTGGCCAGGGAGATGTATGGAGTGTTGGCATCCACCAGGAATTCCGTGGGGGGACTTTGGTGTGGGTCCTCCTCTTGCTCTGCATGACTCATGGCCTTAATGACTCATGTCTGCTCCTTCTGCACTGCATTTTGAATGCTGCTGCTTTGGTCTTTGCCTTGGGGGAGGGAGAATTCTCACAGTGAAGCCAAAGGGCAGAGCTGGGGGGTTAAGGGTTAAACCCAGGACACGTCAGAAATGTCCTAAATTACTCCCCTGTGAGTCAACCTGCTGCAATGGGATCCTGAGCCCCAAATTCCTCTCCTGTGAGTTAACCTGCTGCAATGGGATCCTGAGCCCCAAATTCCTCCTCTGTGAGTCAACCTGCTGCAGTGGGTTCCTAAGTCTGTGGCCTGAAGGGGTTGGCATGATGAGGGAAGCTCTGGGATGCTCAGGAAGCCTCCTGTGGTGCAAATATACGATGTTTCCAACCCTGTCCTTCACTGAGCAGGAATTAGTGTGAGGGGAGGGCAAAGAATGGCACAAATAATGCCTAGGAGTGGTTCAAAGCAGATTCCTCCCTTCCCCACAGCCCCCATTTCCCACTGAAATTCCTGTATCAAAAGCTTTCTTGTTCCTGTGACAGAAAATGTTGGCACAGCACATCAAGGGATATGAAAAGACATTGAAGTCTGGGTGCCAAAATCCCTGTCAGCTGCTGGAGGAGCTGAGATTGGGGAGCAAAGCCTTTGCAAGGTGCTGGTTTGAGGGAGGATTAGACCTGCCAGGTGTGTTAATCTCTGACCTTCTCAGAAGCATCCCAAAGTTTCAACACATTGCAATTACCTGACTGTGCTGCCAGAGCTGCTGTGGCTCAGCTGCAGCTTCACCTTTTGGTGCCTCTTGTTGGGGGTTTGTGTTAGAGCTCAGGGAAGGGGATGGAAACCCCAACAGGAATATCTCCCTGCTGTAACTGTAGTGCTCACTGGAGGTGAGCAGTGCTCCAGGACTAAGTACTGAGGGAGTGGCTGTGGAGGCAGGATTTGGGGGTGCCTTTGTTCTGTTTGGGCCTGGAGGAGCCTCTCTGGCTTTTGGTGGCTGTGGATTTTCAGGGATCCCTTTCCCAGCAACCATTGCCAGCCAGGTGTGTGGCAGGAGGGAGAAGACCTGGTGTGTTTTTGCAGTAAATGTTTTGGGGGGTGCTAAAAGATATCTAAACATTTCCCCATGGAGCAAAATCCTTCAACTGGAGGATCTTTGTAGCAGTGATGCTGCACATGGCATTCAAATCCCACTGCAAGGGAATGGGATTTCACCTGTTGGGAAGGCAAATCGCTTCTGAAAATGAGACTTGGATATTTCTTTGAGCCTGCTTATAATTTTACCTTTCTTCTCCCTTTCAGAGCTGATGTGTGCTGTGCCATATGGTGAATGTGGCAGTTCTCAGAGGGGTGTGTGGATAAGGATGTTTTCCCCTGGCTCTGTTGAAGGTATTTGAAAATCTGTTCCTATTTTATAGGATTTCTGGGGGAAATGTGTCTCCTTGGTCTTTGTGCCTTTTACATGCATGACCTGCTCACACCTACTGCCCAGGGAGCAGGGGAAGCAGCTGCTGAAGGGGAATGTTCCAGGAGAGGAGCTCAGCATCCAGCCCACCTTCACTGGGAGGGTGGTGAGACACTGGCACAGGTTGCCCAGGGAGGCTGTGGCTGCCCCAACCCTGGCAGTGTTCACAGCCAGGTTGGATAAAGCCTTGAGCAACCTGCTCTGGTGGGAGATGTCTCTGCCCAGGGCAGGGGGTTGGCAATGGATGATCTCTAAGCTCCATTCCAACCCCTGAAATTCTATGATTCTTCCTTGAGCTGTTCTGGGCCAACTCATCTCTCTTTCCCCCAACCATCATTATGCTGAATGACCTCTCCCAGGGGACACCACTAGGAGCCAGGCAGACCCACGGAGGCAGAAAGAAAACTCCTGAAGATGTTGATTTGGGAGCAGAAAAAGCTTTTTGAGCCCTGTTGGCTGATGTGAGCTGGTAGGGAGAGCAGTGAGGACAGAGCTTCATAATGGTGATGCCAACTGAGCCCTCTCATCTGTCGTGGCTGGTGTGAAATGATTCTGTGGGTGCTGGTTTACTTTATTTTAATATGTATTCTATGGAAAAAAGATTTTCCTGTGAGATGCTGAGACACTGGCACACTGTGGCTGCTCCAGCTCTTGAAGTGTTCCAGGCCAGGTTGGATGAGGATTGAAGCAACCTGGGCTGGTGGAAGGTGTCCTTGCCCAGGGCAGGGGTGAGATGAGATGAGCTTTAAGGTCACTTAAACCCAAAGCAGTGTGGGATTCTGTGAAGAGCAAGGTGAAGCCCTGGGTGGGTGGGAGCCCTGGGCAGTGAGGTTCTCTCCTCAGGCAGTGCTGGGGCTGAGAGGAGAGCCCAGCACCCATTCATTAATTAAAATCTCAACCCCGTGCTCAGGCCAGTTTGCCTTGGCTAAAACCAGTGTGAGAAACTTCCTCGCAGCATTTCTGCGTCGTCCAGGCTGAAGTGTTGTCATCCGAGGCTGCTTTGCATGACAATGCCTTGGGCTCTAATTATGCACAAGGATGCTAATGGGCACGGAGCGAGCTGGATCTCCATGGGAAAACTATCTGTTTGCGAGGGGAGGGGGGAGGAAAGAAAAAGAAAATCCACCCAAACAAAATAAACCATGACAGTTTGGGAAGGGAGGAGGAGGAATGGGGGCGAGGAAAGGGGACGGAGGCAGCAGAGGAGTGGAGGAAGGAGAGGATGAAGCTAATAAGGCTCAGTTTGGGCTTTTTAGTGGGGTCTCTTCTCAGTGGTAAGATGTGTCTGTGCTGGGTCTTGGTGGCTCTGGCTGTGGCTGCAGGAATGAGGTAACCAAAATCATTTGTGCTGTGCTGAGATCTGCAATAAACTTGGGCAAAATTGGATCTCTATGACTTCTAAGCATCAGATAAGAGTTGTTCTTGCACTGCAGTGGCACCTAGGGTGTGCCAGTGTGGGGAAACTGAGGCACAGTATGTATGGAAGAACTCAGCTTTATCTGGATGCCAGAGGTGTGCTTGGGAAGGCTTGGGGGATCCAATCTTGCTTTCCCTGTGCTCCCAGTACCTTACACTCAGCACTCCCTTGTCCTCCTTGTTTTATTACTCCACATTGCTCCAAGGAGCAATTGCTGCTTTCTACCACAGGAGAAAAGGCAGCTGGAAATGAAGGTTTTCACCCACAGATGCACTCAGAGACTGATCTTCCCCAGGGCTTTTGGGTTCTTTTCCAGGATGCTCTATTGGCTTTTCCTCCCTGTGTTTGCTAAGGGCATTTTCCAAAGTGTGGGATAAGAGAGGACAACAGAACCTTCCACTGTGTCC
>NW_008666451.1:5879-10100 GCF_000695815.1 Acanthisitta chloris | reverse complement strand
CCTATTTCTCTCTTGCTTTGAGAAGGATGGGGTGACTCTGGAATGGGGAATGCTTGAAACTGGTTGGATGGAGTGTCTGAACTTGGATTTTAGGACCACAAAGCAAGAGAGATGTTAAAGGGATGAGCAGGACCTAGAAATTTATATGTTACCAGGGTCTGTCGCAGGCTGAGTCTTGAGGCCTTGGGTTTGGCATCTTCAGCAAAGCAGATAAAATTCCTCTGAAGAGCTGTGGAAGGTGCCTGATGCACCTGACACCTGTGCTGGGCTGTGAGAAATACCTGAGAGGCTCATGCATGGAGGCTGAAGGGTTGTTATTAGCCCTCATTGAACTGCTCTCACACTTAATGAAGGTGAAGAGCATTAAAGCCCAGGTGCAGGAGAATAAGGAGCTTAAACCTTTCCCTCTCTGTTGCTGAAGTCATCTGGCTTTAATGACACTGGCATTACCCACTCTGTTGGTGCTTAAACCAGGGGATGGATTTTAATGTCCAGTTTACAGGGATTACCTGTGTGTTGTTTCTTTCTAACCTCTCTGAGCACCATGTGAATCCTGGGTGAGGACAATCCCCACCCAGCCACCACCAGCATCTGCCACCAAAGAAAACACAGCTTAAAACACCTTGGTTGCTTTTTCCTTGGTTGGAGCCTGGGCTAACAACTTTCTGCTGAAAGGGACAGGGATGGACCACACTTAGTCTGTCAGTGTAGGAGTCCTTGGGTGTTTGCTCCAAATCATTGGGGTTTGGGGAGGGACATGATGAAAATCTGAGCCTGGTTTACTCCAACTCATTGGAACTGGGGAGGGAGATGAGGATGAAAATCTGAGCCTGGTTTGCTCCAAATCATTGGGGTAGGGAGAGGAGGCTATGAACATCCAGGGTGAAAAAATAAGCATCTGCAAATGCAAAACTGTGGGTTTTCCCCTGAGAAAAGGGGGACAGGCAGCCTGAGGGACCTGATGACAGCCCCAGCTCCAAAGCACCCTGGCCCCACAGTGCGGAGAGATGCCTTATTGTTTGATCTGGCTGTGAGACAGATTAGCAGCCCCAGGTGGAAAGTCATAATCTGCATTTAAATGGGCTGGTTATAAAAGGTAGGGAGCCCAGGAGCCTGCAGCATTATGCTGTGTCTTTAGGACTCGGTAATCTCTCTTTATTTTCTCCCCAGCCTGACCTGGGGGCACAGTTTCTAATTACCAGGTCACCCTGCTAATATTGTCATTTCCAGCCAGTGGGTGTGAAACCATGGCAACGCCACATTTGCTTCCAAGTTTCCAGAGGAATAAAATTTGCCTTTTAATCACAGAAAATGACTGGGTGTCTCCCCACCCCCCCAACTTACTCCTCACTAACTCAATTCCTTATAGGGTTTTTGAAAAAGATATTTCACATAGGACATTTTTGGAGCTTCACCTTGTGACTGTGGCTAAAGACCAAAGTGTTGGGCTGTGAGGTTGTAGGGTCCAAATAGGCTGGTTGGGATGTCAAAGCTTCCCTAAGTGCTCATGCTGTTTATAGAATCACAGAAGGTTTGGGTTGGAAGGACTTTAAAGCTCTTCTAGTCCAACCCATGGGCAGGGACACCTTCCACTAGCCCAGGTTGCTCCAACCTGGCCTTGAACACTTCCAGGGATGGGAAAGCTTCTCTTTCAACCAGTGCCAGAGCCTCACAGTAAAACTCCTTAAGTTCCTTTTAGGATGCTTTTTATCTGTAAAAAGTTGTAATTAAGCTGGTAAAAGAGGGAGAAGAGGATGTTGGACATCGTGAGTTATAGAGATGGAGCCTCTTATTGTACTGCAGGGATGCCCCATGTGTACTTGCTTAGCTTGGATTGTTTGGGATGTGACCACTGGGATGGTGTCTCCAACTCATGGATTCCAACTCCAGTTTTGCCAGCTCAGAAGAACCCATAGAGAAGCAGGAAGCAACAGGGCTGGTGTGGTTAAGTGTCCTATGCCCTGTGACACAGTGGCATTAGGTTTTCATCTCCTGTGCATCTCTGGTAGTTTGGGGCTTCAAAATCCGTATCTTCTCTTTTTCCCCTGCATTGCAGCTCAGATCAAAGGGGTGTTAAGCCAGGTTTTGTCCCCTTGGAGCAGCTGATAAAGACTTGATTGGGATGAACCCAAAGAGCTCCCAAACTCAGGGAGGCTGGTTTGCAGCTCCCCAGGGCTGGGCTGGCAATCCTATGGGATACTTGGTGAAATCATCAGGAGAAACTCAGGTCAGGTCTGGGCTGAAACTCTGCCCCTTGGGCTTTCCTTCTGCCTCTGCTCAATGCCTTTACTGGCTTTGCAAAGCAGTTCCTGACTCTCAAAGTGAGTCAGACGTGAAGTGGAATCACATTGTAAGGTGATTTTCCAGCTGACAGGAGTAGGTTAATTGTAAACTGTCTACTGAAGCTTTAAAACTCCTGTCCAGCCTTATTATTAGCAGTTGAAGATTTATGGAGCGAGACTTTCCTTGGTGATAGTTGGTTTCTGCCCAGACCATGTGTGTAATTAATCCCCACGTTGGGGGGGAAGGAAAATCAAATGCAAAGCTCTTTTTTTCCCCCCTCTGACACATCTCAGGGTGTGGAGAGGAACTGAGAGGACTGAGAGGCAGAAACACAGTCCTACCTGTGCTGGGGCATCACATCTGAGTTGTCACCCTGAGAAGTGAGGGTTAAATCCTTCCCAGTTGTGAGAAATGTTATGTTGAAGGAAGCTCCAGACTGGTGATCAAGCCAGTCCCCTGAAGCTGGGAAGCTTCCAGGAGCTGAAGAGGCTCCAGGGAAGCTGCAGAAGGACTTTTGGTTAGGAACTGCAGTGACAGGACAAGGAGGAATGGGGAGAAATTGAAAGAGGGAAATTGAGATTAGATAGCATGAAGAAATTTTTGCTGTGAGGGTGGTGAGACACTGGCACAGGTTGCCCAGGGAGGCTGTGGCTGTCCCAACCCAGGCAGTGTTCACAGCCAGGTTGGATAAAGCCTTGAACAACCTGCTCTGGTGGGAGGTGTCCCTGCCCAGGGCAGGGGGTTGGCACCGGATGATCTCTAAACTCCATTCCAACCCCTGAACATACTATGAAATCCATGTGGATCTGGAATCTGTGGATTCCAGTCCCCATGGGACTTTTCAGGATGGATGATGGAGATGATGCCAGACCCAGGGGCTGGATCCAACCTACTGTAGGGCAGGGGATGAGGCCAAGTTGCCACCACCCTGGTTGCTCCTCTGATACCTCTGCAGCTCTAGGTGGGTGTTTTTTGCACGTGGCTGTCTCGGGACAGCCACACGTTGCTCAGCCTGTGGCTTTCCTCAAACCAGAGCTACAACCTTGTTAAAAAATTACTTCTTTCCAGGCTGAATAGCTGCATCTGTCTGGCTTGGGCAGCCCTTGGGCCTGGTTGTGGCTCTCTGTGTCGGGCTGAGCTGTGTTATTGCGTCTCACTCCTGGAGCTCTGTGGTTACTGCACTCATAAGCTGCACAGACCCAACTCTCAGACATTCCCCTGTAAAATGTTGTAGTCACTGAAAGCTGAGAGCAGCTCCCAGGCAGGTAATTAATTAGAAATGTGAATTTGGAGGCTTGTTTCCCTTCCCTTCCTAGAGTTGCTGTTCGTTCTTATTTCAAACGGGTTTTATTGAGCCTCGTGGAAATGTGACTTTGTTTTAATGAAGAAATCACTCCCTTCCCTAGCTCAGCTCTACAAGCAACACGTTTCAGAGCTCAGGCCACTCACCTCTGATGGTCTCAGCCTCTACATGCACATCTGTATACACACACATGCAGAATGAAGGTGCAATCTGACAGTTGTAGGGTTGGCTGAGCAGCTCTGATCCAGCTCCCCACGCCTGGGACAGGCTCCTGGTGACTTCAAGAGAGCCTTGATGGTTTATGAGCCTTCAGAGCACAGCCCTGAGCAGGGGCTGCTCGTATAATGCCTATTGCCTGATTAGTAGTTGCATTACAATGGCACTTGAGGACCCTGATGGCAGCTCAGCATCCCATTAGAGTAGTCCTTGTGCAAACACCTAGTAAAGAGGTGGCTCTGACCCAAGGAGGAGAACAATCCAGGGATTTTAGGGCCCCCAAGGCACCTCAGGATTGATTACTTCTATTACAGTAGCACTTACAGCATGTCTGTGCCCACACTGCTGGGGGAGGCTGAGGGTTGTTCCTGGGCATTTTGGGACATGCAGGATGGTGGGTGACACCGAGCTCAGAGCTT
>NW_008666451.1:0-5843 GCF_000695815.1 Acanthisitta chloris | reverse complement strand
GGGATTGATTCTGCACTGGAGGAAGCTTTGCCTTCCCCTCCAGGAGGCAGATAGCTGGGGGAGCAGGAAGGGTCTGAAGGCCCCTTTTTTCCCCCCCTTCCTCCTGTTGTTATTGTGATCCAGGTGTGATGGGTGCTATGCCACATCTTGCTTTGGTCACATCCAGTCTGGCTGGGGGTGGCAGAGGGGACAGCAGTGTCTCTGTGTCCTGCAGCATTGTATAGTGCATCCTTGGAACCCACTTCCCCAGGGATGAGCTGCTCCAATCCCATCTATCCACATCCCCAGCCAGAAAGGCAGGAGTTTGTACTAGAGATGCTTCAGACTTTTATTTTTTTTGTGTCCTCTCTGATTCCTTGGACCCGTTTGTGTCCTGTCTCTAAGCTCTCCTCTCTCCCCACCTATTCCAAGTTGGTTTACCTTCACAGTATCAAATTCAAGCATCCTAACTAAATTTAGTGGTGTCAGCAGAGAAAAAGGGTTTGTTTTGTCTCCTCTGCATAAGACACTTGTCCTGGGTGGCAGCAATTCCATCCCAGGAGCTGAGTGTGATTTGGACAGAGCCTGAGCTGAGATGCAGGAGGAAACCCAACTTACTCTCATCACTTTGACGTATAAATCTCTATTTCATTGTGCCACCTGAGTCTTGGAGCTGAGCTCTGAAGAGGGAGAAGAGAAAGCCCAGCACACCTCAGCTCTGCTGTGCTCTGTCACTGCTCCCTGTCCCTGCAGCTGGGCAGGAGCAGTGGCCGATCCCAGGATCCCAGCACACAGCTGGCTGTGAATCTTGCCTTCTCTCCTGGAGAAAACCCTGGCTTGAACACCACGTCAACACGAACAGCTGGCTGAGGGAATGCAAACTGCAGCTCCATTTCGGAGCAGCTGCCCCTGCTGCAAGCACTTACCACGCCTGGCACCGAGCCTGGCATTCCAGGGACCAGGGCAGGGCAGAGAGGCTGTGCCATGGGGCTGCTTGGAAACCTTCTCCCCAATTTCCCTTTTCATTGCTTAGTTTTTTTCCTGCAGAAGCAAACTCATCCCCAAGCTCAAACACAGCACAGCAGCAGGACAAGCAGCCAAGGCGCAGGGTTCAGCCTGGCTCTGCCCATCACCATCCCAACCCTGCGGCTCTCTGCAGGACCTGGGGGGCTCCAGCAGTGCCCCCCACTCTTCCTCCCCTCCCCAACCCGCCGTGCAGCATTGCAGCCTCCTCCTCGCTGCGCATCTGTCCCCGCGCCCGTTCTTATCTGCGAGGCTGAAACCTGCCCTGCAGCATTGCAGGAGTTCCCTTCTGCTCCTTTCTTATGTTCCTTTCCCCACCCCTCCCGCTCTGCTTTCTAGCACACACTGCCCTGAAGCTTGGTAGCTTTTTTAATATTTTTTTTTTCCAGCGTTTTTTCTCTCTGGGTGTCCCTGCAGCCCCCCGGTGGTGGGTGGGCAGGAAGCTTAGAGCTGCCCAAGAATCCTCAGCCAGTTTGGTTTTGCCGAGTGGAGGCCAAGAGTATTAAAGCCCACACCATGAGTAAACAGTGCAGAAACTCCAGGTCCAGGGGTGGGTCATGAGCCTTTGCTCGTTTGGTTTCTTGGGAGGAAGATATCCCTGGGATGCTTCAGCTGGGAAAGGTGGAGCTGGTTCATGGAATGGGAGAGAGAGGAGTTGAGCATGGGTGGATTGGGACAGAAATGCCACTTGCACAGCCTGAGAGCAGCTGGGGCTGTGCTGGGCTTGTGTGGGATCCTGCAGATGTTGCTGGATCTGCCCCACTCCCTCTCTCTGCCTCTCACTGCACCCAGTGCAAACCAGGTGGGATGCAAAGGATCCCTCCTTGCCTAGACCCCTGGAGAGACAAGCAGAGGCTGTCCTAATTTCTGGATGTTTTCCAGCATGTTGCTGGGTACAGCCCATCCCACCCACAGGAGCATCAGAAAGACATTAACTGGTTCTGGAGTTGTCCCACAGGAGCATCAGAAAGACATTAACCTGTTCTGGAGTTGTTTGCATCTGCTCTCAGCAGTGCTGTGCTGGCCACAGCCTCACCAAGCTCTCCCCAGGGCTCCTGGTTCCTTCCCCCTCCTAACACCAGGACCTGTGTTTGTTCTTTTACCCAAAGAAGCAGCAAAGCCAAAACTTGCAGTGGGCAAAGTCCAGTCAGGGCAGGGGAAAACCCACCGCGTGATGGGGGAAAACAGCCAGCACAAAGCATTGGCACCACCACCACGGCTGATGGCACAGGTGAAGAGTGACAGTGACCTGAAGTAATGCACAGAGTAAATGAATCCCTGGCAGGTAATTGGCTTAAGTGATACTTGTAGTGAGAGTAAATATTTCCTAGTGGTGTGGAGGCTTTGTGTTGGGGCTGGGAGCAATGTGTGCTCTGGGGCAGCAGCCAGTGCTGTCTCAGGGTTGGAGAGAGCCGTTTTTTAGAGCCCAGAGAGAATAAGCTGTTGGCAAAGTGATGTTTGATCAGATTGGTGTGATAAGGTTTATTAACACAGCCCCAGCTCTGTGCTGGACCTGGTAGGGTGACCCCAAGGTGTCCCACAGCAGCTCAGCCCCAGTGTGGGGCTGCCTTGTGCCAACTGTGGCTCCACATGGAATCTGTGACAAATCATGACATTTTTGCAGGGTTTTTCACATGGAAAAAAGGTGCAGCCTTGGAATGGCAGGGAGGGGGGAACCCACAGACTTGTGTCACCAGTGAACTCTGCAGTGGGTGCACCCTTGGTGTTGGAAACCAGTGGGGCTGAGGACTTGCAAAACTCAGCAAAGCTGTGTCCCCAGGCAGGGGGAGGGCAAGGGATGCTTCAAATTGAGGTGGCAAAGCCCTGGGCAAGGTGGTTGCTGTAGGTTAAGGTGGGGATAGCTGGCCAAGCCATGGGTGGCCTGCCCAGAGCATCCCAAGCTGCTCCAGAGGAGCAGGAGAGTAGAGACCATAGAGGATTGGAGCAGTGATTTATTTGGGATGGGTTTGATTGGAAAAGCAATGCCTGGCTGAGCCAGGGGGATTTTTCCTCACTGGGCTGTCTGCACAAAAGCAATGCCTGGCTGAGCCAGGGGGAGTTTTCCTCACTGGGCTGTCTGCACCAAGTCTCTGGGGGAAACAGGGCTCAGGGATAAGTGGTGACTTTTGAGGATTATACATGTCCTGCTTGGCTGTTAGGGGATTTCAGCTTTTGGGGAGAATTTCAGAAGGTTTAGAAGAATGACCTGAAAGCTTAAACCCTGTGGCAGCTTCTTTGCCTCATCTTGTGCTGAGCATCCTCCCAAACTGAGCAGCTCAGAGCAGAGCAGCCCAGTGAGAATAGAGCCAGTGGGGCCTGGGGACAGCAGGAGTTCAGTTGTCACTTTTAGAGCTCACATCCTGAATTGCCCAGTCAGGTTTTATCCTCTCCAGCTCCCATTTCACCCCTCACTCCCAATTCTGAGTACTAGACTCAGGATCTGCCCTACTAAAACAGAGAGGACACCCCAACCCATCCAGCATGGCCCTAACTTTCCTTGCCAGGTGCTAACAAATCAGCCCCTGTGGCCTGAGCAACTTTTAATACAATGTATATTTATTGCAAACAATAATATACAAAACCAAAAAAGGTAAGTTTCACAAAGAGAAGGATCTTGCCAACAAACCAAACCCAAACTTACCTAGAGACGAAAAATAGGATTTAAATGCCAGGGCTTTTAAGTTACAGAAATACTTTTAAAAGATCTGCTTTTTATACAGAAATAGAGAGATGCCATATTATAAGAGTGCTTTAAGATTTCTTTTTTTTTCTCCTACTGAATCCCTACAAAAAACAATGTTAACAAATATATCATTTTTTTAAATAAAAAAAGTCTGTTGTCTTTTTTAAAAAGCAATCCTTAACTGTTCAGCCACAGCTTCACCCAAGTCAGTGTCCCCCCACCTCTTCAAGGCAGGTTTTTCTCAGGGGGGGTGGAAGGCTAAAATGATGCCACCCCTGTATTGGGGCTGATCTCACCCAAACTGGTGTGTCCCAGAGAGCTGAGGCAGAAAACAAGGCAAATGATTCAGTGATACGCTACATTTGCAATCTTTAGTTTGTACAATTCTCCTTGGGTTTTTTTTTTCTTTTTTTTTTTCTTCCAGTTTATCCTTAAGACAAAAAAAAATAAGGAAGAGCACAAGTTTGTACAAACCCAGGACACAGATTCCAAACAGAATAATAATAATAATAAAAAAAAGGCATTAAAAGAGATAAATAAAGGACTGGTTACAGTTTCAGACCATAATTTAACAGGCACAGTTACCTTCCAAATAATGCTCCAACTAAAATGCTTTTCGAAAGGGCTTAAAACAGAGGGAGATTCCAAAAGAACACCAAGGAAATTGTGATCAAAACCTGCTCTTCTCACAAAATAAATAATTTAAAGTATCTGTGATGTCCTGCAAGCAGAGAGGAGCCCCTGGGTGGGTGGGTTTGTTGCATCAGGCCTGGGGGTGCCTGGAGGGCTCAGGCTCAGCCCAGGGCCAGGCAGAGCTGGGGCCAAGTGATTATCTCAGGCTGCTTTAAGGCTTCTCAACAGCACTTTGGCTGTGTCTTCATTTCATTTGCTTCTTGAAGCTTTTCTGGTTTGCTTTCTTAAGGCTCTAGGGTCTTAAAAAATAGAAGTTCAACTCTCCTCCTGGCTGGTTTTTGCTGTGAGTTAGAAAAATAAAGCCTCTCCCATGCTGGTCCCTGCACAGTCTCGACGCTGCCCAGGGGCAGAGCTTGGTTCCCAGTTCAAATCACATCGATTTTGATTTTGAGAGGGGAAAAAATAATAATTAAAAAAAAGACACTTATCTCTACAAAAATACCTCTGCAAGAAAACCTAGCACTGCTCCGCTAAGTGTCATTTTTTTTTTAGCTGTTGGAAAAATAAGAGCATTTTAAAAAATCTCTAAAAAATAGGTATCAATCCCCTCGAATTGGTAACGAATCATACACAGTACATACTAAAAAATATTTAAAATAGAGAATATTCCTCACAGAGGACTCTGAGTTTTCTCTTTTTACCCCCCCTTTTTTTTTCCTAGTTTTTTTTTTTTTTGTTGCTGCTTTTAATTACTGCTAAAAAAATTATTACAAAAGTCCAGAGAACAACAAGACAGCTGGGGTGGGTTGGGTAGAAATCTCTCCATGCTGTGCCCTGGAAGCAGAGTTCAAATCCAGTCCTTGGCAAGTCTCTCCCGAGTTTTGCTGCTCTCGGAGCTGGTCCTGGAGGCTGCTGTAGTGCAGAAGGCTTGAGGTGCTCTCTCCTCCCTACCAGCTTCCACTTGAGTGTCTTTTTAACCAACATCTGAATTTCAAAGAAGGAAAAAAAAAAATAATAAAAAGAGTCTGTGGAAATTCTCCATTCTTCTCCTCCTCGCTGCTGCTTTCACACTTTTCTGAGTTTTTCTTCCACTTCTTTCTCTTCTCCTTTTGCTTCTCCCCAAGAGGCTTTTTTAGGGTCTGGTGAGCTGCGTGTAGACAGGTTGTTCCCAGTGCTGGGGGCTGTGGGTCTGGGGGATGGAGGGCACCCCAGAAGTGTCTGCAATGGGGGTGTACATGGGGCGCTGCGTGGGGTTCATGTAGGTGAAGGTGGAGTAGAGGCTGCTGCTCTGCCCCGCGGCGTGGCTGTAGTAGGAGCTGGAGTTCTGATGCTCGGTGTAGTCGTACTGCGAGCGGGTGATGCTGGGGTAGGATGAGCTGTAGTGCTGCAGGTTGAAGGAGCTGTAGTTGAGCTGTTGAGGGGAGTGCTGCTGCTGCTCGCTGTAGTGGCTGGGGCTGAGCTGCTCCGTCTTGATGTGTGTCCTCTGCTGTGCCCCCGGGCCCTGCTCTGCGCTCAGCGCTGGCAG
>NW_008666450.1:111723-125599 GCF_000695815.1 Acanthisitta chloris | reverse complement strand
ATACATTATATATACTGGCCACCATTTCAAGGTGATTGAAAGTGTACCTGCACCAAAGGCCTGTGTTGCAAGACTCCTAAGTCACTGATACTCAGTAAGAAGAGATGCAAGGGACCATATTCAAGGGAGAAAAGACTCTGTAAGCTGAGTTCCTCATCATTAACCTAATATCTACATTTGTAAAGAACACTAAAAGCCACTCACACTTGGTTCTCTGGCATGATTAAGCCAAACATCTGGAGAAACACATTTAGAAAAGCTGCTTCTTTCTACCTGTCTATTTTCTGTTCTTCCATTTCAGGATCCAATTCCAAATTATCCTGGTTATTTCAAACAACCCAATTATATTCTCTGACCTTGACCAGGATTATTTGGGTACATTTCCCGTTTGCAAATTATAGTCACTCCTATTAGGTAGAAGTTGTGTCTGCTTGATTTTCCAAAATGTGAACACACAACACAGGACACCCTCACTCATCCTTTGCCTGTGAAACTACTCCTTTCCCCTTTCATCTCAAAATGTACAATTTGATTGACATTCTGCACCATGGTCTGGTTTGAATTTCAGTGGCTGGTGTATAAAGCCAACTTCCCTCGTGTCAGCAGAAATACATGGAGCATCCAAGAAAAACACTCAGACACACGATCAAATTGCTCAGTTGTGAGAAGCCTCCCACCTGGGATGATTCCTGTGATTCAATATGCTCACCTTGTGAAACAAATTCTGTGCTTAAATCTCAGTAAAAGATGTTTGGGCAGGTGATGTTACTGCTTCTGACTAGAAGGGCGTAAGAAGTGCCCAGAGGCAGCCAGCATGGCTCAGCTGATGTTGGGTAACTTGGATGAGCAGATATAATTTAGTCAGATGTCATACATGTGTACACTTTGCCAGTGCTCCATGTGTGTAGGCACTTAGAGCACGAGTACATTCTATGTATATTATACCACACAGGGCAATATTTTAAGCAATTGCCCTCAAAAATCCTCACCACACATTTGGATAAATGTCTGAGGTGAGGGTAGCACTAAAGACTCGTTATACTCTAATGTTTTTAACAAGCTCTGCCTGTCCATTCCCTCAATAGTTCAAGATCTTAATGTTCATTTCTTACACACACACTTCTTAGTTGACAGAAAACAAAAAGCTTCACCCTTAAGCAAAATACTTAACTGCTGTAAAGATGTTTAACTTTCCCTTTGTTCTTAGCCTGGGAGAGGAGGGGGAAAGAGATGAAATTTCCTGGTCCAAGTTACTCTCATCATGCTGCATCAGAGCTGGCTAAATCAGTCACGCTGCATTACGCTACATGGCTGATTTAGCCTCCTATGATGAGTCACTGCAGTCAAGCGTCAGCAAAGAGATGTGCTACTTTAGGGGGAAAAAAAATCAAAAAAAAGCAAACAAAAAAATCAGGGCAGGTGCTGTGTGGCTAATTTTGCTTTTAAAATTGATATTTCTTCTAATTTCTAAGCATAGTAGGAGTTTATTTGATCAGCTGTGACTGTTGTATCCTCTTTATTCTGTTTTAATTTGTGTCTGGAGGCCCCCAGTGCAGGTGGGACACTGTCGCACTAAGCACTGCACATTTGTGTGGGAAAAGGCAGTGACAGTGTACCCTGCCATCTCAACACACCAGAGTAAGCAGGGGGAAAAAAAGAGCTCAGAGCAGAGGGAGTCTGCCTCAGGGTTCCTAGGCCACAGATTATAATAGTTCTCTAAACCACCAAAAATGTAGAAAAAAAAATAGTTTTCCAGATGTTTTCAAAGGCACAAGGATGAAGGAGAAGGGGGAAACAGAGACAAAGATATGGGCCCTGACAATTTATAAGATGAGAAGTCAGGTTTTAGTGACCTTGACATCTCACCCTTCCCCAGGGTCTCTACAGACACAAGGACTTTGACAAGAGTCCCTCAAATCTTCCTACCCCAATAAAAATGACAGTGCTGAGCCTTCTCATCTAGCACATCATCTATGTACTGTGGCAAAGTAGACGAAGAACAAACAGGTCACTAACATGCTTTAGTGGAACACAGACCCCACTGGGCTGGCTGAGGAGGCTTTTTTGGCACTTAATGTTTTGTTTTGTATTTCTACAGAATCCAGAGACTGTATTTCAGTGTTCACAGATTGCAGTCTAATCCCGGAAAACTATATAAATCATGCTCCCAAGATAGATCTGCTCTTCCTCTTCTTTTTTCTGCCTTCATTTCCTACTTCCTCTCATTTGCTTTTAGATGCCTTGGGTAGATTTAGATTAATCTTAGGGCTGAAATGTTACACTGAAGGGTTGTATTAATGCCTGATCTAGCTACTGCAACCTGCTGTAATTCATGCACATCGGTAATAAAAATAATCCTCTGGGAAAAATATAGTGGGGAAAGGATTTTTTTTTCTTCGTGACTGTCAGCACATTTTTATTCTAAAGAAAGCTAAAAAAGAGTTTCTAAAACACACTGCAGTAGAAACCTTTAATGGAAATATCTCTAGGTAGCTGATCATTCCAGTTCACTAAAGACACAGTTTGTTTTCAGTCTAAAATAAAACGAGTGGGAAAAGTGCAAAACCAAAATATTATTAGCTCTATTCCACATACTTCTTTCTTTCATTATTACTTTACAGTTTCTAGTTTAAGAAGCCAGAGATCAGACTTTTCCACATATTGCAGAACCTATTCAAGTGCCACTTAATCACTTGCCAACAGCTAAATGGGTGCTCCAAAAAGACCCAGTCCTGTCCTCTTCACATGAGCATAATGTATCAGAACCCAGGTGCACCACTTCTAAAAAGCAGAGTTTGCACCAATTTTTCCTACTGTTAAGTCGCATTTAAGCAACCTTCTAAAATAAGCATATTCTAATTGAACTGCTCATAATCCTTGGCAGCATCTTTTGCTACAGAAAACTTATAGTGCATTTTCCATTTCTAAATAGGCAGCTAGAAAAGATAATAATAAAAAAACCTAGTTCATCCCAGGCCATAAGAGATCACAGATTTTTCTACAGAACTAATATGCATGATGTAGATCAAACAAGTAGGTGATAATTTTTAACAGTATTTATTTACAGGGTATATTAATGGAGGAAAGGAAAAGAATTTTCCTTTGCTTCACTACACACACTGACATGAACAAGTAATCATTCAAATGCTTTTAAGAGATGCAGTCTTGCTTGTACAACTCTGGAGTCACAGAGAAATGAATGTAGATTACAGCAGCAATAGAGAAGCTATAAATACACATACTCTGCCAGTCACATCTGGTGGGTTTTTTTAATATAAGATCATGGTATTGATATATTTCTTCTTGTAGATGATTTAAACAGTTATTTAGGATGTCAAGATTAAAAATAGTCTTTTAAAGAGCAGGCAAAGGTATGATTCCTTGACTTTCTTTACCACACTTTCAGGACATATATTTCACCTCAGGAAAAAAAACTTGCTTACTTGTGGAATATCCCAGTCATCAATCAAAGATAAGGTCTTTAAACAAATAGGAAGCTTAAATTAAATGGTATTATGTGGGAAAATAAAATCAAATAACACACCAATTAATTCAAACAAGTGTATTACTGGAAAGGATTAATTTTAACACAATTTGAATATCAAAGTTAAGGTAGTCTTCCCAAGTTTCATATCTGTTCATGCCTATCATATCTGTGTTTTTAAGATGGCCTCATGCTTTTGACTGGTTTACAATTAAAGTGAGGGTGGGGTTTAAAATAAAAAGGCATGTTTTTGTTGCCTTGTTCTCAAAGATACAGAAAATCTTCCAGTTTCTACCTTCAGCCCAATCCCCTCCCCCCGCCCCCTGATTCTTTACCATTTCACAGCTTCATCCAGTTCAAAATGGGAAAGATTTCTATGGTCTTAAATTGTTGAATGGTGACACCTCTTTCTGCCTAGTTTAAATGATTATTCTTTTAGCTTCCTTTAAATTCATCTGTTCCTGACATTCTACCTGCCTTCTCCACCTCCTCAAACAGGTATCAAAACAAAAGGAGAACATTTGGAATTCCACTGTCCCAGCAAAGATATTTCTTCACAACAGAATCAAAATCATGCAGGCTAACATCATTGAAAGAAATCCTACATTTTCTGTTGAAGCTGATAGAGGAATTGCAAAAAATTCAGATAGGACCTTCTCATTGTCTCTAGTCCAACCCACTACTCTTGAAGGACTAGCTTCAAAATTGGATTTAGTTAAGTCAAGGTGTTTCATTACCATGTAATTTTAGGTCTCAAATCAAGTAATTATGCTCAGAAAGATTTCACATTGCAGAAAGTTGTTTTTGCAGTCTTCCTCTCTCATTTTCAAACACACACACCAATGTGGCATTTGGCGACTACCATCACTGACATAGCTGAGTACGCAGGACTCGGTGGTCCTGTTTGATAGGACCTAATTTAACAGCTGCACCTGGTGAGCAGAATATAAACACATTCATTTTCCAGAGCAGAGTAGCCCATATAAAAAGCTATGTGTTATGAAGACACTACAGACAGCCAAGGAGCCCTGTCTTGTTTGCAAGCTGCCTCAGTAGTATGTATGGGAGGTGGAAACCTAAGTAAGCTGGTACCCAATCCACAGTTTTTTTCTCCAGCATCTCAGGGTAGTTGTGCACAATACAGCTGATTCCCTGGGCAGAGCTAATCTGTGTGACTTGCACTTCCACCTGCAAGTCTCAACAGGTGATGTGAACCTTTGCAACCTCACAGCAGTCACTTCTTTGACAAAAACAAACCAAAATTCTCCACTGGATTGGAATCTAGTAAGATTTTCTTAAATGGGGGACCAGGAGGTGTCCTCTCTTGCCTCCCCATCATGTTTATCAAACATTTATGTAATTGTAAAGAAAATACCACTTTCTATTTCCTGTGTACACTTTTAAGTACCTCTGTGTTCCTTTGGGTGAAACTGTGCACTGTTTTGTTCTATAACTAAGTAATTTTAGGAATCTTCCCTTGTCCCCCAAATCTCAAGTGAAGGAGAATCTTTGGCAAAGTTTCATCTTTTATTTATCTATGATTCAATTGTGCTCAGCACAAACATTAAGTTTCAGAGGTGGTGAAGTCAGCTGACTCTGAAGAATTCTGAATCACTCTACAGTTCGACTTACAGTTGGATGCTGTGAGTAACAAGTTAAATAAGAACATGGTCCAAGCAAGTGTAAACATATAGAGTACACAGTTTTCCAAGCCAAGAATTTTGCCCAGTGTGTATTTCACATGAGCAATAGCCCATGCATCACTCTACAACTTGGGACCTTTCAGACTGAGCAAACCATGCAAGAGATATTTTTTGTCTAGCTGTAAACCTTAACATAGCACTAGCAAATGCGACTTTTTAAAGGTAACACCATAAGACCATCCAGAGCAGTACACAACACAACTCATCTTTAGTAGAAGACAAGCATCATTTTTCATGGGAGAAACTAACTGTATCCAAAAAGCACAAGAAAAGGGAGAGCTCGATCACTTAATCTTTGAAGAGATGAAGGCAGATCTATGTGAAAGCCAGCATGGAAGAAGGCATGACAAAGAGAGTTGGTGATAAAAACAAAGGGAGATGTTACAAGCAGAACACTTGAACATGGCCCAGGAAAGGAATTCAGGAGTACAAAAATATGCCAGACACTTACAGGTCAAGCTTGGACAAAAAAAAAAATTGCACTCAAAGATCCATCTGACTATCCTAAAAAACAAAACCCCTAAGCAGGCAAATTGTAGCTGACAATTATAAGGAAATTTGTGTTTTACTTTATCCACTGAAATGTGCACTGTATCTTCCATTAAGAATGAAGCATTTCCAAAGCCACTATCATTCTTGCAATAATATTACAATGTGCACAAAGCTATTTGTCAGCCCATAATCAAACACCAAAATTGGTTCTGATGGAACATGCAATTGCTCACCCTAGAAAACAGTTGCTGTCCAAACAGATAGAGATTTTGTAGCTAAAGAGAGCAATTTTAATTACTATTTTTTAATCATCAGTGTAGTCATCTCATTAATATGAGCCAAAAGGAACTTGACCTAACACAATATATTATGTCAGAAAGGAACAAAAGAGCATTCCTTTCTAATCAGCAACCATTTTCAATTAACATGTCCACATTTGGATTCAAGCTTTTTGCAAGAGACTTATTTGGTGAACAGCCTGGCTTTCCTAAGATAGTCAGTCTTGGGTGAATAGAAGATATCAGGGTAAATCTGTAACTCTTCCTTCAGACAATCATGTACTCTGTATGTACCACAGAAGAGCATGTAGGACTGGGTGCTAGATCCTGGTCTCAGGTCCTTAAGTACCTTTGGAGAAAGCTTTGTAAGAATTTGACTCCTGTCTATGGAATGCTCAGAATTTCACTTTTACTGATCTTCTGCTTTTGTTCTGCACTTCATGTTTAAGGCAGTCCAGACTTTCTGGGCCCTGATGTACTCAGGACAATGGCAAAAATTAAGGATAATATCTCCATGCATGTTCAACATTACAAAGACTTTCTGTCCACTTCCAGTAATTCACAGAGACAGCCCCAGTAGATACCACCACTGGTGCATATTTTCCAAGAAGCTAACGCAATAAGCAACAGTGTCTAGAAGTTTGGCGGAGAAAAAGAGGTCACCACATGTTTGTCAACACATCATTAACTTGCTAATTATGCACTAATGGACATCTGATATTTCAAAACCACTACTTGATGCAATTACGTTCCACTTTTCTACATTAAAGGAAAGCTGTAACAGCTCTACATCATCCACCTGCTGCATTTTTATTTTTGAAGCACACTTAGTTCAGAAGAAATTAATCACTTCTACCCACCACTGGTATCAGGCACAACAAATAAAAACTGGTTTTAGTATTTAAAGAAAAAAACAACTTTGATTAGCAACCAGTCTCAGGTACTGGATGTTAGGAACAGCTGCTTCCTGAAAGATTTCTGCAGAGCCCTGTGGTAATTAATAACAAGGTTTGGGCTAAAAACTTTGCAGTTATGCCAAATTCTGCTGTAGGTATGTAATTCCCTGGTCCACAGCATCTGAGCTAATGCTAACAACATAACAGTGCTCTCATCTTCCATCTCAGGAATAATTGCACATATTCTGTTAGCAGGACATGTTCTGTTTCTCCTGTGGCACTTTTTGCCCAGGTATGACAGATACCTGCTTCCACATAACTGTGTATTTCCTGCCTGCCTCCACACACGCCAGAGAATGCACAGCCAGGAAACCAGGAATGCTTTGTCCAGGTATCCAGAGGGCGATTGTGGCAGTAACAACCACTCTGGAATTCCATTTTCCTTGAGCATAATGTCTGCATTGGTGGCAGGATCTTTACACTGGCTATCTTAGTACCTGGATTCCTCCTCTTCCACTTCTCCTGGTGGTAACTACTCCCTGTGTTTTACTGTACCAAGTAGGAGAAGTCATTTTACCACAACTGGATTTCATTTACTGCAGGTATCAGGGAGAATTAGAAAAATAAATAAATAAAAGAAATCCAAAGCTTTGCAAAGGCAACAGTCTCCTATGGAATTCAGTGGATGCAAATTGCTAATTAATGTTGTATTGTGTGACAGCATTGGAATCCCCTTAGAGAATAGTAGAGCTTCTACTCCCACATTCTTCACAGACTTCCATGTTAATCTGCAAGTACCTAAATAACTCCAGAGCTCTCTGATCTGCACAAAGGGATCCCCAATGCAGGTAGACTGACAGTTACCACGTAACCCCTCCAGGGGGAAGTCCCATCTCCAGGCTGGGCACAAGGGTCCCCATGTAACACCTGAGGAGGTGAATCTGTTAAAGGCATCCCAGGAAACCTGTTGGAGAGCAGCAGGGCCCAAATTTTTCCTACTCTGGCTGAGCAGGTGGGTTAGCTGCCAGGGGAGAACACATAGTTACTTTAAAACCTTCTGTACAAGGATGGGAAGAGGGACCTACCACCTTTCTGCAAGCTGGGTCTTCTCACAAGGCAGGAGATCCATATTTAGCCTCTTTCATCAGTAAACATTGCTTATTTTGTTGTTTCTGCTTTTACATGGTGACATTTTGGCAGGACTGAGGAACTTCTACACAAGTAGCACCTTTGTAATTTCCTAACATTTAGCTAAAATATTAGTTCCTGCTAATGTCAGACATATACAAATTGTGGTGGGTGACCCCAAAGTCCTGTTACAAAGAAAATTCCTCCTTTTGTGTTTTCAGCCAGACAAGCCACCATTTCCCCCTCCTCAGAGCAACCACAAGAAGACTTACCAGGCACTCATGCCATGGACAAAACATCAATAGGTACTTTCTTGATAGTATCTGAAACACAAGATCAGCCTTTCAGGCAGAACTGACCTAGTGTAGCTCAGACATGAAAAAGCATTTATACAGCATCCCAAAACCAGTTTTAAACCATTTATTTTAAGAACTGCATAGTTTATCCGAGGGAAGAACATAAATGAAATCCCATCAGGAAAGGCCTGTTTACATCCCAGCCCCAAAGGTCTTTTTTCGAAGTTACTGGCATCCTGAGATAATTTCACTACTGTGATTTATATATAGCTGGGGAAGACCTTAGATGAAAATCACATGTGGAAATCTGCAGTGCTGCCAGGTGGCCTCTGGAGAGAAGAAAGCGCTGTGAAACTTCTGGAATGGTTTAAACCTCTGAGCCTCTACAAGGCAATTTGGATTACACGATGGCCCATAGCAACATGCTGTTCTTGAACACACAAAGCATAAATATAGCAAATCGAGTTAATAGGTTTTGTACTGCACATCTTGTTTTGTTTGCAGACAGTGCTACTAGAAGCAGCTTCCAATACAGTCCAGCTTCTTTCGTGGTTGTTTGGGTCCAAGCTCATGCCTATTTATGCAAATAGCCTTTTTTAAGTGGTAATTGTAAAAAGCACTTGCAAGTTAGCAAGCACTGAAAGGGATTGCTTGGATCAGTTCCCTTCTCTACTCCAGACAATCATGTAAGAAAAGTGAGGATCAAACAGGCAGTTCAGGATGTCTTCTTTCCCACTTTCCTCTCTGTTCCTTCATGTGAGCTCAAAGTGCATTTCATCTGCCAGCTCCAATACCGAACTGGCAGGTATCCATCAGCACTCATCACCAACTAAATGCCAAGGACCATGTGCAAAGATCTCTGCCACCCATGGCAGACATGAAAAGCCTCATGGGCAAGGGCATCAAGTCTGATACACCTACTGTTAGAAAAATAAGCACAGGCTTAATAATCTGGTCTTGTTTTTACATTTTAGTGGACACACATCCCCACTAACAGCCTGTATGTCCTACAGCCTGAGAGCACCATTCAAGTGTAGCTAGAAAAACACAACTGGGGTAATGGTCACTGCTGTAATTTAGATTGTCTAAAGGGTCAAGTACTGTTCCTAACAATAGTTAAAAAGACCCCAAATATGAAGGCAGCATGCTAATCTTCTGATGAAGCAGCAAGTCCAGTGAGCTGAGGCAGTGCCTAGTGTTGCAAACTACTGCAGGCTGAGCAGGAACCCAACAGGCAGAAGACACAGACAGGGAGCTGCAAAACGGTTCCTCAAGTGAGGCTGTGTCTGAAAAGGCAGCTCAAAACCTGACACTTGGCAACATTTTGTTCTGCTCCTTTCAGTAGACGAGAGGAACATGTTAATTGCAATAAGCAGAATTGCACCATTAGCTCCTGGTTCTGCTTGTGAGAAAGAGAAAGTTCTCATCCATGATCTTGAATCTTGGTAATTTAGCCCAAGAGGAAGCAGTGCCACCTTCAGAGACACTGTCTGGCACAGTCCCACGTTTTAGGGAATAAAGCCCAGCAGATTTACTGTGGAGAATCCCAACTTGAAGCAGCCACTACTCTAAACAGTACTTGGCTAGCAAATAATCAAAGTATGATTGTTCTCCCATAATCTCCTACTGAATCTTTTTTTTTTTGCTGTCCTTCCTGTACAGAACAAAAAAACCAAACAACCCACGATACTTGATTCCCAAGCAGCAGATTATTTACTGCATGACAGTCGCCTTGCGGGTACAGAAATTAGCTGGAGCTCCATCTGAGAGTGCCTCCTGCCTGCACTGAGAAGGCCTCTAGCACACACATCCTTTCTTAGCACCAAACTCTAAAACAGATCTCCAAAAATGACACTGTATCCTACACATATTTTGGGTAAACTGCACAGCTTTATTTTCTTTCCTCGCTCAAAGATAACCAAATGAATGATTCCATATGTTTGCAACCTTTTCCCAGCCTGTGGTGGATTGTTTTATAACCACTTGCAGGCAGCTGATGCATGGAGGAGCTACTCACCCCTCGCATCAACCCTCAGAGCCTGCTGCCCATATGCAATCCTGGACCCTTTCCAGTCTGCTCAAGGGGCCTGGTCCCTTCTGAAATATTCCAGAAGACCTCAGTTAATCTCAGCATCTATAAAACTTGTCCCTATTTAGCTTACAGTGAGCAAAAAAAAATACACAGAGATGTTGTTACAGTGCTGGGGAATGAGGGAGTAGAGAGAAAAAAAAATCATGCTAGAGGGGAAGGAAAGCTTAAAGGAGAATTAAAGGAACACAAAATGTATTCAGCTCGATAGACCTGACATAACTTGGTTATTGACTTCATAACAACGTACACAATTGTGAACTTTCCCAAGGCTTTTTACACATTAATTCATAGTTCACCTGGCACTCTCAGCTGTGCAAGCCAAAGCTCTACACTCCAGTTGTTTGAAAAAAATCCTCTCTAAGCTTGGCAGTCACACTGCTTTCCGATTTCATAGCTACAGCTGAGCACGCTGCTCATCATTGTTCATCCAGTGCATACCACCATGCGTACCACTTCTGGAGACTCTCCATGCAGGGGCCAGCATGGCCAGGCCACCAACTGAACAAAAAAAGCACAGGGAACTCTGCATTTGCAAGGGGTGTGGGAAACCCATGAAACCATCTCAGCAATCAGAGTTGTGCGAGCACTGCAGGGAACTGTGTGTTAGCAAAGGGCCTCATTATACATAGCACAAAGCATTGGATGGTGGGTGAAAATTTGTGCTAGGAAGCAAGGAGCAGGACGAGTTCAATAGGAACTTGGCACATGCATTAGCTCACTTCATTGACACTGCAGCCATTTGAAAAACACATCAACAAGCAGAGCAGGGAAATTATCCAGCTGGGTTGGAGTATCTGTCTCTCCTGAGCATGATCATCTCTGAGCCTTAATCCAGATACACTACAACAAAAGACATGGATCTTATGTCCCATCTCCTGCTGATTAGTTGGCAGGTATAGCAAGGAGACATGGGAGATTCCCTTTTTAAATAAAAAAGGCAGTTGCCAGCACCAACTGATTGGCATTAATGCAAATAAGCCATCCCAGAGCTGAACTCAACCATACCATGTGTCAGCATCCCATTACTGCATTACATTATGTAAATCAATCTCTAAGAAAATACAAGAAAAGATGAAACTATAATCTCAGCAGGCATCACTCTATCGAGTGCTGTCCCAGCTGCCAGCCCCATGCAGGAGTTATATCCAAGTTCCTGCGAAACAGGTTGCAGACTTTGCACTGGCTCTCCATCTACCTCTACTGCCATTTTATTTACTCTGCATTAAGGGCACATACCTGTGTACTGAGGAAAGGGGAGCTCAGGGGGAGCCCAACACCCAACCCGGGCTGTTAGCACCACTGCAACAGCAAACTCTGCCCATAATGTTAAACTTCTCCGACCATCCAAGCCCATCTCCACCTCCCAGGTCAGGTCTGAGACCACATCTTTAAACCAAGAAATGCTTTGCCCTCCAAAAATAAATAGATAAAAAACAGTTTGAAAGGTAGTTATTTAATGCCTTGTTGGGAATAGTGAAGTTGCTAAGCACTGAACTCTCCTGTTTCTCTTCAGAGACTCAAACCACACTGCCATCTGCTTTCGCTCACTTTTTATTTTCTCAGTCTAACTTTGAGTTTTGCTTTCAGAAATCTAGGTCTGATCTTACATGTTTCCACTGTCCATCCACAGTCCAGCCTTGGTGCTTTCTGTCTCCTCCTCTGCAATTCTGTTCTTTTCCTGCATTCGGCTGTGCTAATCCAATTTTTTTAATCACATCACTGGCTTCATTTCACCTACTGCTCTAAATCCAGCTTCCTGCTTCCCACTCACATCTCCCCAACAACTCATCCTCCCCCTTTACTCCCTGTGCTCCCTTCAAGACTCCCAACCAGCTTCTATCTTTTGCTCACTCTTGTGGAAGTCTCACCTTCCACCCATGCATAAAACCTGCTATTTCTTATGTGCCTGACCACACTCCTTCCATTCATGTCTCTGCAGAGACATCATTCCAGTGAGACCTTTCAAACAAATTCACCAACAAATTGTAACAAACAACTGTGTACCACTTTAAGATCAAGCTTTGGTGATCTGATTCACTGCAGACATTGCTTGTGTTGATGTAATATCCACTGCCCTGCTCAGCTCCTAAGAGCACTGAAGCAGGGACTGTGATTTCCTGTTCCACGAGGCACAGACCACACTGTCAGGGCCTAATAAACACCAGGTAACATTTCATTTCCTGATAATTAGTTGCATCATTTGACTCATATTACAGAAAGGAAGGCACAAAAGCAATGGGGAAGATTCTTGCTATTTGTAAAAAATGGATCAAATTCAAATGCAGCGTCCAAGAAATGTTTAAAGAACAATAAATCTTCAAAGACATCATCATAAGTGAAAGTAGTCCTACTGTAGGGATTACATGCCCTATCCAGTCAGAGAAAAGAAATTTAGAAAAGAAATTTCTGTCCCAAATTTTCTTTGCTTTATAGAAACCCTTGGTGTGCTTAGGAGGAGGAAGGAAAGGGAAATGGAAAGGACAGAAAGTTTTCCTTTTAATGTGCAACATGTACTTTTTTTAGAAATTCAGGATCTCAGAGTCTTTTCCCAGTGGATGATTATTGGCTTCACTTATTGCAAGCAGAATTAGGAACTCCAGAGGCTGAACTAAATATAGGCAAAGAAACCCAAGAAACAAAACAAACCAGAGATGCTTTTGTGCTACCAGAAGAGCTGGAAAAAAGACATAATATATTATATAGCCAAGAACTTCTTTTTGTATGCCATGATATAAAGTAGACCATCCTCAAAACCTACCACCACATTGTCATACTATTGTCTGGCTCTGATCAGGTAACACCACACCCATCTGCTTTGTGGGGGCTGCTGCAGTCCTCAGTCCCTCTAGTCATTCAGCAGCTGATCTTTGCAAGCATCCATGCTGATTTGACACTGGGAAAGGGTATTTCCTGCAGGCCAGCAACCTTGACATTGAGACTTTATTAAATGCTCCTCTAGTTGGGGGTCAGTATGTTATCACAGAATCATAGAATTGGCTGGGTTGGAACAGCTAGGTATGCAGAGGCCTGTAAAAAGGATGTGAGGGACTGGTGGCAAGAATGGCAGCAGTTGTCATGTGGAAGGGTTCAGCACAATTAACTACACTGATATTAGCTGGATGTGTGTCACTTGAAGGGAGACTGTATAGTTTCAGTCTGGATGATAATGTCTACAGGAGATTTATTTCAAGAGTAAGGAACAAGAAGAAAAGAGCAGAGTCTCAGTGGAGGAAGGATGAACATCTGGTCTGAGGCAGATGACACTTTTGGAAATGATGGCCATGCAAATCACCCGTCTGTACAGGCTCAGAACAAAGAGTGCACACAGCAGATGATCTCTAGGCTCATGCTGCCATTTAAATGGGATCTGCTAAGAAACAAGCATGCCGTTTTCATCTGCAGCAGATTTGTTTTATGTCATGCTGGGCCTGACTGGGCTTCTCTGCTAAAGAAATGAGAAATTCCTGAAGCCAAGGACATTAGAAGGTGGGACATGGGCCAAGTCCC
>NW_008666450.1:97118-111709 GCF_000695815.1 Acanthisitta chloris | reverse complement strand
GGGAAGCTCCCAGCTCATTCTAGATCAGTCACAACACTTTGGGCAATCTGCCACCTCAGCCCCACTCAGACACCAGCCAAACATCATTAAGAAAGTTACAAACTCATCCACTCAAAGAAGTGAAAAAATAAATGTAGTCCAAACAAGACTGTCATCTGCTTGGGCTTTGGTTTCTGTCCATGTTTCAGAGTCAGTTTCTGAACGGAAAACCAGATTTAATCTCAGAGTATCCAACAAAGTATAGGGACATGCCAAGATAGATAGCAAGGAAATCTGCTCTATAACAGCAGGTGAGCCATCACATAAGGTCTCTCTTACTATACGTAAACAGTGCAAAGACTACAGATTTTATAATACATGTAAAAATAAAAAGTTTTGCAGGATACTGATCTAGGTACAGTTCAACACAGAGAAGATGGAGATTGGGCTGACAGGGAGAAGGGAACAAGGCTTATTTTGAAGGACAGTAATAGCTTTTGTAATTGGGAGGGATATTGTAAGACAGCAATTCCTAAATTCCTTGTGAAGGCAAGACATACACCTTTCACCCTGACATCAAACTGTAGCTTCTTCCAGATTTCCTATTATCATTGTTGAGACATAACAGCTGAAGATTATGGGAAAGTTAAATTACATTTCCAAAAGCAAAGCAGCACCATTTCCCAACACTTTAAAATTTAAATGTAAAGAGAAATACAGGCAAAGAGTTGAGAACCAACTCTGAAAGGAAACTTTAGGGATTTGAGAAAGCCTCCTGCTCTCCCCTTCACTCTGTGCTGCTCAGCTACTTGACTCAGCAGTGTTTGCTCCAAGATCCATATCCTTAGGGTATAGACAATAGCTTTAGAGGCTGGAAAACTCACACACTAAAGAGTCTGTCAACCCCACAGCTCCCAGTCCAATTCTGCAGATAGAGATTGTTGGAGTGCCTTGAATTAGGACTTAGACTTCTGAGTGGCAGCTGAATCAACTCTCCAAGGCTGTCAGCCTTTATCTGCTGCTTCTAACAAAACCTGTATGGGAAACTTTGACTGAGGTACTTGAAGAGAAAAGAATCAAATTAAAACCCCATGAAAGGTCTGAGCAAGCTTATACCACCATCACAGGAAGACTTCAGCAGTTGAACTTAAATCTCCAAAGGGCAAACTAGGGCCTGCAGGTCATCCAGGGACCTCTACAAGCATAGGATAAAGCCTCCATCCCACCAGATTCATACCTCATCACTGACTGAAGCAGGCAACCAAGCTGGTATAACCTTTATCCAGAATTTCTCCTGCAGCCCAGCCTGACCAAGGGCTCTCCCATGCAACTTTTGTCTAAGAACAGCTAAGTCCACGCTGCCATTTTCAATGCAGGCAGAGGAGACTGTCGCAGAAGTGCCTCATCAACCATATTCCTCAAAGATTTTTAGAGACTCACCGTTGAGACTACCATTTTCCTGTCAGGTTTGGTTAGCTGATAGCAATCATTGGCTCCAGAAGTTATGATGACATACTACAGAGGGGAGGAATAAAAACAAATCATGGGAATAAAGTCGTTAGGACTCTGAGATGAGTACTTAGGTTGAGGACTTGACAGGTGCTGCCCACACAAGTACAATTTGTATAACTGCTGTCCAGTGGAGTAAGCACTATATGTCTCAGTTGGCAGCTGGAAGTAGGGATGTAAGTCAAAGAAAAGAGTTGTTTCGAGCCAGCCATCACATAAAAGTAACTCTTTGTGGAGTTTTTCACATGCATTGTTAAAGTTGAGTTGTTGCTTGAAGGTACAAAGCAGAAAACCAACAAAATCAAAACAGACTTTCAGAAGGGCAAGGAAATATGCCAACAAATACAGTACACAGGGCTTCACCTTGTCAAGACTTCAGCAAGCACAGACTTGAAGAAACAAAAAAAAGAGAAATCACCTTTTGCCACTTGCTTTAAGAAATTTCACAATTCTCTGAAAACATACAATGAAGTAGCTTGTAACGTCAAAGCTGATAAGCAGCTACTGGATGGAAGACAAGGCAGCTCTCTGTTTAGCACTACAGTATTTTGTCATGAAACCAATCAACAATATTAATGGCAAGTAAATTCATTCATTAAGGGAAAGACATTTCTGCTCACGTTTCTTGCACTGGCAGATGGCCTCCCATAGACTGCATACTTCAAGTCTAACCCCAGAGGAAGGAACTGGGCGGGGGGAATGTTTTTTCTTTGAAATAAATAAGCATAGTTTGATTTAACCCTGGTGGGGAGGAATAGATTACTCAACTAACCCAACTGTAAGAATACATGGTAACTACACTGACATTTGGACTTCTTATATTTTTGAAAAATAGAACTGACTTTCTGTCATGCTGCCTCTGCCAAAGGTCTTCCAACTAGATCCAAACTACTGAAGCTTGGAGAGAAAACAAGGTACTGTAATGAACAGAGAACATTCTGAGTATCCAAAGCACAGTTTATTCCTCACAATATCCCTAATAAATTCCCATGCACACAGCAGGGCATTCAAGCCAAAACCAACTCAACAAGAAGAAAACAAAATTTCCTTTCTTAATAGAATATTAATTTGTCTCCCGGTTCAGGCTAAGAGGGCTGAGAGACAGACAGAAGACAGAAGCTGTAGGAATGTTTATTGTTCTAAGTTTGACAAAAAGTTTTTGTGTACTTTTTACTTATTAATTCCCTAGCTGCATTTTTGTAAGGGCTCTCCTGGATAGGGATCAGTGGAATTCCTTATCAAAACCATGACAAGCAAAAAAAAAAAAAAAGTACAGCTTCTGCTTCCCAGCATGAAAAATTTAGTGTAAAATCCCATGAGCTGCACTCTAATGACATCACACTAATGGAGGAAGAGAAAACCTTCTAACAATTAAAAAGAGCCTTGCTGAGAAAACACAGAGGAAATTGTCAAGCTGTCATTTGTATCTCAACAACAGCACATCGGACAGTACTGCAGGCTGCTGTACACCCATTTGTCTCTTTAATGGGCTGCATCAGGAAACAATACAGACTATACACTGAAGGAGGTATTTCTTTGTTTGCTTTTAAGCAGAAGGGTAACATCAGTTAAAACATGTTGTGGTACCACCCATTGCTGCCTCCAAAGCCTGTTCCATGCCTGTGGTCCCACTCTCGCTCTACAGCTCCATCAGAGCTCATCCATTGCAAAAGAGAAAGAAGTTTGGCTTAATGCATGTTTAGTTTTCTGATAAAAACAAAATTTGCCTAGACCAGAAAGCAAAATCTTTTCCACCTCCTGCACCTCCAGCAAAACTGCCAGAAAAGGGCTGGTTCCAGCACTGTGACTGCTGACACAGTGACGTGCTCGGCAGGAAGAACACAGCTTGAGTTTTAGATGCCAGGCTGAGCATTCAGCACAGAAACCTTGTTTTGACTTTAAACCTGAGCAAATCTGATCTGGGAGTTCACTGATGGAGAATAAATATGGAAGAAACTGATTTCAAATTGTGTCTTTTGAAAGGATGAGTTGACAGGGCAAAAATAGCAAATGCAATAGGTACCTGACTGCCATTGTTACATTTGTTTAAGCAGAGATTGCTGCAATGTTCAGGAGCCGCATAAAAGACTCTGCAATATGCAATCAAGTCACAGGTCTGAAAACACACCAAGAAACATCCAGTAACTGTCACAAATGATAAGAGCTGGGCAGATAAAAGAAGTAATTACATCTTCTTTGAAACTCTATTTCGCTATTTTTAGTGCTTTAATCAAGGGTCCAATTCTTCCACCTTTCTTCACACCAAATAATCCTTTACTCTTTAATTATTTTCACTGGTATGGCTACAGGCAAACTAAGCTACAAGGAAGCCAGACTTCAGCAAATCAGAAACTAGCCCAAAACTTTTTGGATGAGAAACAGATACTCTGACCAAACAGCATCGTCAGGGGCTTAAAGAAAATGCATCCCTCTACCTCTTGGTGTGATGGACCCAGCCCAGAGCTGAAGGCTAAGGTTTGCTCACTGTGATATTTAGCCAGTGGGCTCTCTGGGGCTGTGCTAATCATACCAACTGAGCTTAATCATGATCTGATGCAGGGAAATACAGATGGCTATTAAGGATTGGACTGTGACCAACTCATTCACAAATGCTATCAGGCTATCAGACGCCAGCCATTTCTGGGCAAATCCCAGAAGAGAGGGGTAAAAGGAAAAGTATTAAACAGTAGGGTTTTAGCAGGAACCTCCACATCAAAACCTGCCACGAGTACCAGACTGGGAAGTAACTCCATCCATTGTTCATATGGTGCTCTGCACTGGCCTGAATTGGGGTAAAAATATCCAGTGCCAGTGAAAGGATCCTTTTGATTGCTGTGTTATGTCTATACCACCTGGAGGTGGTCATCAGTGCTTTAAACAAGTTTCACCATTTGTCAGGTTTTGTATTTCACCAAAACTTATCAAGTTTGAGTTATATTTCAGCTTCAGGACTTCATTCCTGTTCCTAACTCTTCACATTCAGATATTCAGTGCAGTGTTCTCAGCCTTGCTCAGTCAGTAAGCAGCATCCATGGCCTCTTTTGGTCCCCTCTCTAAACCCTCACCAAGTTTGCTCTGTGCTGCATGTTCCAGAAAAGAAAAAACAATCTACAAAAACAATACAGAAAGGAAGCAAAGACAGGATTAGTGTCCCACTCTGGTATTTGTTAATGCATGTTTCTGTGGAATAAGTTAAGATCCTCTTTCTTGTCAAGCCTTTTTCTGGAAGGAAGGACATTAATACAAAGAGAAAAAGTTCCAACATCCTCAAGTACAACTGTTTTAAAACAATCTTCAATGGCAAAAAAAAAAAAAAAAAGGGGAAAAAAAAAAGCTATCTGTAAATAAATGAGCTTCCCAACATAGTAGGGACACAATGTCCATTCCCCCAGGAAGCATGCAGAGCCTAAGTACAGCTGGGAAAACTGTCTCCAGTTGCCATGCCGCTGTGCTGATAGCAACCCTTTGCTCCTAAGGGTGCCACTTAAAAGATCATGGGGAGTAGTGAAGAGCAGTGAAGGAGATCCCTTTGCCCACTGTCAGCCTTGCTGTATTTAAGCAGCAGAATGTCTCCCAAAATTGAGATTAATCCACAGGAGGCCCTTAGCCTCCCTTCCCAACTTCCATCTATCAATATAGTGGCTGGAAGTCTCTCCTTCACTGTAGCCTGATATATCTTCTCTGCAACAGCTCTCCCATCTTGTACTCTGACAGGCACTGAAAGATTTCCCATCTCTCCTACCCAAATTAGGATACAGGCTGTATATGCCTAAAATGCACCTTTCCTGCATGATTTTAGGACCAGACTTTTGACTTTGGAGAAACCCTGTAGTACCAGTGAGTCCAGCCTAGGTAAGTCAAAAAAGTGCTTCAACAGGATAGTGAAGCTCATGTAAAAGACTATGAAATACAGGTATTCCTGCAGTTCACAACTACTTGTCACAAATAAAAAGTAGAGAGACACCTTGATCTTAGTGCCAGCATAAAGACATTAAGGTGCCTGTGGGGCAGTACAGGGCACCTTTACACAAGGGCAGGTAAACCAGACATGATGCAATATAGCACGGGATTGCAGCTGGCAGGCTGCCACAGATTAGGTAATTGGGAAGGATTCTGAGCAACTCAAATCACACAAAACACCAGCGATGTGAAGTTACTTTTTTCCAGGGAGGTTTTCCTGCCACGGCCTCAAAGATCCGTGACATGAACAGGGTGCAAGGTACAGCAATGTGAATTAACCATACAAACAGCTCTGGTATACACTGACCCAAGGCAATTGAATAAGTGGGATATTATTCCCAGCCTCATTTCCAGAAGCAGCCATCTGACAGCTGTTACCTCACAAATTGCTCTATGCAAACAGGTGCAAAATGAGCAGAAAGAGCTACGTTTTCCTTCCTTGCTGAACTGGAGCATCCAGAAAAGATGTTCACTAAGGCCAGTGTCTTCAGAGACAGGAAAGCCATGAAGACCCTTCAGTCTCTTCCACAAAGGGATGCTGCCAGCAGCCATCTCATGTGGAGAGCAAGGCAGCCCTGCAGTGAACCAGACCTGAAGTGATGTATAACTTAATTACAATCATAGAATCATAGGATGGTTTGGGTTGGAAGGGGCCTTAAAGATCATCTAGTTCCAACCCCCCACCATGGGCAGGGACACCTTTCACTAGACCAGGTTGCTCTCTGTAAGGTCTTCAAAGATCCTTAGCTGGAAAGGCACTGGAAATGCAAAGCATATTGCTTAAAAATAAAACATCTCTTTCTTGACTTCAGAAAAGCACTATGAATCCAAAGAATAGTAAAGAAAATGCCAAACCCTCCATTTGAAGGAAGGAAGGAAGCATAAAACAATCACTTCAGAACATAATCACTAAACAAGACAATATTTCCAAACCAGCCTTTTGAAATTATGCACAGCAAGGGCAGATACATCTATATGCTCACAAGAAAAGAGCAGCTCGCCCACACATTTTGAGATTCTAAGAGGATCAAAAGGGCCATTTTAATTCTCCAAATCCCCCACAAAAATCTCTCTCAAACACATTTTGAGCAGGCTGGATGGAAGAGAAAGAAAATTGTGATCAGACACATCATGATTCAGGGAGATCTGAGTGCAGAAACTTGTGAGCATTTCCACTGAATGCAAAGCAGTAATTAAATGGTTCCTATAGAAAAGAAAGGTTGTCCCTTGGACACTTCTGTCAATCTGCATTTAACAGACAGAGCAGCCCTCTCAGTTCAAGCACACAAGTGCTCTGGCTCTTTGCAGAAGTGACCTTAGCTGTCAGCCCAGCCTGTCCTGTTCAATATCTGTAGCTCTGCTTGGTATGTTTTGCGAACATGTGTGGGGATGAGAAGATGCAAAAAGGAAAAACACAATGAACAGGCAAACCATTGGCCTCAATTAAAAAATTAAACAGGTGTCCTGAGACTGTCAGCCTGAAGATGGAGCATCTACATTTAATTAAAGGGATAAGTTTAGCAGAAAATGCCACTCCAGCTACTGTCAGAATGCATGATTAATATGTGATAAAGTACCCAGCACTGTCTAACAGAAGCAGACGGCTGGGGGACACATATTTACACAATCACTTGTTATTTCTTCAAGATATTACCAATGACCCTGGGCTTAGTGTCAGTGCATTAAAATGAAATTCTCACATCTGGTCTTTTGAAGTCTCCGACTTGCTGGAAGCTTTTTCAAATAACCCCATACAACAGCACGCCGAAGCCTGGGAAGAAGAAAGCAAGCCACCAGTGGAGGCTGCTGCCTGGCCACCATCGATGAGGGTCATCACTTTCAGTCTCAGTTCACCAGTCCATCTCCTGCAGTGACATAAGGGCATGGCTCTTCCTTAAGCTCATCAGCAATGCCAGTCCTTTGCACGTGATTCCTTAACAACTAGTTTCCCTGCCACAACAGTGGGTGCTGCACCCGCTGCTAATCAACTCCTATTTCAATTAGTGGGTAGGGTAGAGTTTTTTTCCACATGATCGATATACTCTGCTAGTGAGATGCTACAGGGCACAATCATTTCTCCTCAGTCATAGAGGCTGTTTTGTGAACTGTTTGGTCAGATAACATGCACAACTGTACCCTGAAGTTTAAATTGTTCTGCCCATCCAACCACGTTTGAAATAGCAACTTCATGGTCCTCACTGACTTTCAGCTAAGCAGAGGAGCTGGATTTACTTACAGCCCCTGAGACCGCAGAGGAGGCTTCAGAGCATTTTCTCCCCTTGCTACTCTCCCCCAGGGAGGGAACATTGTCTTTTTTCTGGCTTGGGCTGCCTGAGTTCCCACCTGTGGATACTGTTGTGCTTTGTTTCACATGGATTGGCTGGAATGGTTTTAAGCATTAAACTAACAAGGCTCTGAGGACACATCTGTGGAACTTCTGCTGAGTTGCTTCCCTGTGTCAACACACTAACAGACCATAATAGATACAAAAATCTCCACTCAGGGCTCTCACTATTTCACACAACAGGTAGTTTCAGCAAGCTAATAACCATAGCTCTTCATACCAGCACCCAAACACATGGGACCCACACTGAATGTGCCAAACCCTTCTTCCACAAAGAAAAACTATTATTTCCCAAAGCATACCACAGCAGAACTGGCATTGAATAGGACATTATTTGATGCATCTGACCTCTGGATTTTAGTTCTTAATTTTTAGTCCTGAATTTTATTCCTGAGAATAAAAGGCAGCCACCAACTTAACCTTCAGCTCCACTTGATGTCAGCCATTTCCTTCTACTCCTATCCGTGGCTGTGCTTTCAGCATGAGACTTCTCTTCAGAGACATGGTGAAGTTATTAGACTTCAGTGAGATAACTCTGACTGTTCTGTAATACAGGCACTTAATCAGCCACAGGCTAAAGCCAGGCAGTCATGCAAAGTTGTACAAGATATAGCACTGTTTGTACTTACACCTAGCAAAGCTTTTGACTGTCTTGGCATTTTTCTTAGCTGTTGATGGAGGAATTTTTTATAACAACTTTGAGCAGTGTAAATAGCACTTTTGTTTAAAGTAGCCAACAGCTATTGAAGAACTACTGCCAGCAAGGACCTAAATTAACAATGACCTGGAATATTACTACTTCTGCTTTTACAGATAAACAGAAGGTAGTTAGACAGTGCTGTCAAAAAAAGTATTCTATAAGCCTACAACTGGATAGAGGCATAGGTGTTTATGATTTATGTAGTCATACAGTTGAGCTGCTCTTCACTGCCCCTGAAGCATTGAAACAGATCTGAGGACACAGAACATGGACAACATAACTGCCTGTCACTTGATACTGTTGGCTCCAGATCTCAGCTTCAGCATGAATTGCCTTCTTAGACCTTCATTCCCAGAAGTATTAGCTATCAAGGAAATGCCACAAAGCGCCCACATCATCAGCATTTCACAGCCCCACTTGGCTGCTTGATTGAATTCGTAGTTATGATTGACACTAAAACTTTGTAAAGAACAATCCCTTGGTCTCCAAGAAGTTTCCCACCTCAGACAAGATAACTTCAATAATCTCCTGTAATAGCCACAGTTAATAGTACTCTGGCATTATGCTCATGAAATTAACTTTTCTGTTGAACACATTGCTCTGTGACCAGACTTTCTCTGTATCCTTCTAACTGGAAGGATAGGACAAAACATATATCCATATATGCACAAATTCAAAACAGAAGGCAACAGCTAGATGCTGGAGAAAAGCACTAAAAGGGAAAAAGACACAGCAGAAAGAACTTATTCAAGAGGACATCCCACAGCCCCTTTGAGAGACTTGATATATTTCACGTTAGTATTACATAAGGATGAAATAGACTAATTATGGGGCGCTTTGTCCCCTTTTCTAGCTGCTAGACAACCTCATTGCTTCCTTTTGCTTCCAAAGAAAGACGGATTTTTGCAGGCTTTCTGCAGTTCTAGCATTTTCAGTAATTAAACTTATCTCTGAGGCAATCACATTTAGGATTACTAGGTTTCCTATCTCCAGGCTAATAGGGTCAAAATGCTTAGCTGCCCTCCTGCCTGCCAGTTTATAGCATTTTGCTAATGGATCATTTTCTTCCATGGGGATAACGCTTTGGCTATTAGGTGTTCTCCTGTTGCACAGCAATTTTAGGTGGTCAGGTGGTAATACTAAGTGTTCTTGTTATACAGGAGACTTTATTGCCAGATTAAAGAGTTACAAAGCAATAAGAATAACTTTTTGCTCAGGAGTTTGCTGGTAAGGACTTCAGTCAAAGACAAGGGGAATTTCTGTGACATGCTCAGTAGTTCTCCAGTTCCACTTCAGTTATGCTCAGTCTTCTACCACATTTGCACTCTCAAACTGTTATACTGCTTAGCTGATTACACTTACATGTTCCTGTGTTGGAAGAACCCAAATCCAACAGGTTTCTATTTTAGCTCCTTTCCTGAGAAGCTCTGTACCTGCAGCACCTTGTTTCCTGTTTTCCCTCAGCATTATTCTTGCCCTTGTTTTATGTCTTGCCCTCCCTTGCCTACAGAAGCCCACTGCAGCAGTCAAAGGTCTGAGCAAATGGGCATCTCTGGGTACTGAAAAGTGGGGGGAGTAAGAAAGTGAAAATGCAGTATGAAAACTATTCTTTTATGCAAAATGGAATCACTTAGGCCACTTTCAGACCCACAGAAACTGCTATTTCCTTCCACTTTTGTCATTCCAAAGTAAGCTTTTGGCCTGTGTGGACAACTAGAACTGCAGTCATATCTAATACATCCTGGTCTTAATGCAAAATGGAATGACAGTGGCTTACCCCCAAAATGTGCTTTTCTGGTAGGAGCATTTAATATTACTTATTAGAACCTTCCAAATGAATGAGTTAAAGTGATAAGGTTTGGGGTTTTTTTTCCTATAGTACTTCAAGGCCATTACATGGCACAGAAAGTAATAATCACTTGTCAGGCTCTCCACTTTGCACACAGAGCCTTATTTCCATAGAGGTGAAAATTTAGTAGTTCACTTGAATGCTCTTATTTTAAAGAATTTGGTGCAATCAGTGTGAACCTCACATTTTTTTGCCTTTTTTTTAAAAAAGAACTTAAGACAACCAATCTGTCAGGGTTTCCATTCTCGAGAGCTCAAGAAAAGATGAATTAAAGTTAATTGGGGGTAAAATGAAGCACTTTAAAATGTGTCTCTTGAGGTCACAAAACTGGAATACGCACAGAGAAGACCTATTCAATTATCCGTGGTAGTTAGATTTGTTTTGAGGAAACCTTAACACTCAATCCACTTGTTCCTCTCACAGTCTCTGCCCGTGATCCCACCAGAACTCCTAGGCTGGGCCATCTGGCTGGATCAGTCCTACAACTGGAGACAAGTCAATGAAACTTAAACTTGGACTCCATGAAAAACAGTGCTGTTGGTTCTCAGAAAGAGAGAGCTACTCCCCAAACCAGAGCGTCCCTTCACCACCATCGCTTCACAACTCGCTCCTCCAATCAGATTGGATGTGAAAAGGGAGAGAAGAAAGAATAGGATTTCAGAGAAAACTCAAGACTGAAGCCTTAATCAGTTATTTCCCAGACGATTTCTGCAAGAGGAAGAATTTAACTGTGGAGAGTAACTGCTATCTGAGCAATTCCAATTTTCATTGCCAATGTCTACGAAATCTAAACCAAGCAGTTTGGTTAAAAGCAAATAATTCCCCCAGAGATGGCTGCCTCTCAGCATTGGGTGGAACTACTGCCCCTTAGATATCTGTACCCCAGCATTACAATTGCAGATTTAACTTGCACACACACATCTGGCATAGGTCTACACCTGAGTGTGGGGGTACCCAGAGCTCTGCAGAAACCACCCAGCCTCAGCTGAACAGGGGGAGGGCAGTAGCTGCACTGGGCTCATGGATTAGCTCAAGCACAGTATAAAGTGGAAGCTTGACAAATTATTATTTTTCATGCCACCTAATGGCACTGTAATACAAATGAAACAAGCCTCAGACTGGCCCAGGCATGCCTTTGACTGCAGAATAGGTTTATCATACTGTGTACAATCTACAATTTGCTCTGGGATCTCTACGAGTGAAAGACAAGTCATTAACGTCCTCTAAGCATCCTCAAGGAGTGGTAAGACAAAGAATAATCATGCAGACTTTAGTTTTGAATAGCATCCTGATTTAAGCATCTTGTTTCCTATCTCAGACCTCGTAGCATTCAGCAGGTGAGCTGATTTGCTTTCTGAGAGATCTGTACTCCTGTCTGCACTGGCCAGCAAATGACAAGTTTTACTTATTTTTTGAGTGGGTGGCTAATGAAAGCAACATAGCAAGGTGGCTAGGGAAGGGGAAGTTGTTTTCCTGTCTGAGGTGGGCACACTGGGCCTGCTCTGCCTCCTGGACAAGGCTGCTCTGTAACTTACTTGCTGAACTCCCACTCACACTGTGGAGGCACCAGGTGCAGGGATGCCTGGAATATGAAATAAGGTCTGCTGCAGAGAGGGAGGGAAGGAGAGGGAGGGAGGGAGAGCGAGGGGAAGATCTGTGCCCTGCCTTTTTCACACCTTTTGATTCAACCAGAGCTACAGGCATCGCCTGACTCTTTGCAGCTGCCTTCCACAGAAGGCCAGGCCATGCCCTAAACTTCACGTCTGAATTTGCAGAGTTATGAAGAGTCTGGATGTCAAGTGGCCCCTCCAGGCCTCACATTCATCTAAGGTTGGCAAGTCCAGCACAGAGAGCGCTCACAGTCCAATTACAGGCATGACTAAAGAGCAGACAGTGGCAAACAGACCGTGAAGCAAGAAGCCCTTTTCCTTTGAAATACTTTTCTGCTTGGGCAAGTCTGTGCCAGGACATCTTATCAGATTGTACTATGGATAGACAAGGATTGACACTGCTTGAGTTTTAAACATGGTGGTCACCATCTATGAGGATACAAAACCACTGTCCTCTATCATTACCAGTAGTTTGTCAGGGCAGATTCTTTGGTACACAGGGTCCTGCAACTCTAAACTGCAAGGCTATACATGTGATAGTGAATCGTGCTTTGGTTAAAGGAAACCAATTTGCAAAAACATACTGATATGAGCCCAAGCTCATGAAGTATTGATAGGTCTTCATTTAAGTACTTTTTTTGCTCAAAAAATACTAAATATTCTTTTTTTTCCTGCTTCTTTTGTGTCATTTTCCTTTGATGAGTGATAAATAAAAAGGCAGTTGAAACCAGAATGCAAGTGCAAAGCCCCAAATCTGAAAGGGACAAAGACTCCATCTGTCACAGAGAAATCCAGAAATCCAAGTACCAGCACAGAGCCCACCTGCCAAAGAGGTTTTATGTTTATGTTAAGTGTGGCTTTAAGGAACAGAAATGTTCTGGCAGATAAAGGCAGCCACAAGAATGACTAACTGAGATGCACAGACAATAATTCCCTCCTTTGATTTCCTCTACTGTCACTGCTATCAGTTAGACATCTGAATGAAAAATCAGCTTAGAAACTTTGATCCCTTTAAAAACAGAAAAACAAAATCTGTAATCCGGGAATCCTTAGAGGAATACAGAACTTTAGCATTCCCCTATGCAGCACATTTGCTGCAACTGTGGGGAGAACAGGTCCAGCCCCCCATAACCCCCTTTGCAGCTCTGTGCCTTAGACCAAGCAGCCTGGGGTCCAGCACAGGCAGGCAGTGAAACAGATGTCTTCTGCTCCCTTCTATGGCCTTTGTGAGAGAGGGAGGAATTTGCTCTTCAGTCCTGCGCATAGAGCACACCCATCCTCATGGCTTGCTTGCTGCTTTACATTTTTTTAAAAAAGGGGAATTTAGGATTGCTATTTTTCAGGCCTAATTGGAGGTGATTGAGTGGCAAACTGTACCAAACAGGGGGTTCGCTAAATAGTTCAGATTCCTCTGTACAGGTTTGTTTTTCTCCACACTGTTTTGCTCCTAGTACACACAGACTCTGAAATATCCACCTGTTTCCCCAGAGCTCAGCCCTTTACCTTCACCTTGCACACAGGAGATAACACTATGCCTTTACCTTTATGTTGAATTAGAATAAATTTTGTATGGTTGGTTTTTTGGGCAAAGGCCAGAACCCAAGTGCTGGAGAATGAAAATGCAATGGGCAGTACTCAAGGGCAGATAAAGGGCAGAGGAGAGAATGGGGCAGTTCTGTAGTAGCATAATTAGATGTCCTGAGACAGTACTTTAAAGGACTCTGTTAAAAATATCAGCACTAACTCTTCTTAGGTCCAGGCACCACAGACCCAACACTCATACTATGCACAGGATGTAAGAAGTTCCAAATTGCAGAAATATCCCAGACTTCAGCACAAAGGATCAAAATCTGTTATGAATTCAGACTGCAAGCTGCTCACCTGATCACACAGGCACACAAATGTGACCAATTTAGAGACTTACCAAGTCATCCCCTTGCCACCTGGCTACATTCTGGGTCCTACCCTTCCCCAGTTAGGAGCTGAACTGGGTCAGCTGACCCTCTCCAGTAGGCCCCAGTGGGACCAGGGCAGCAGTGTGGCTGCAGGAAAGTAAGCCAAGGTCCTTTCTGAGTCACAGGGGCAGGAGAAAGGCACATAGGTCCAATTTCCAACTGCCTCTTCCACACTGGTGCAAAATAATTTATTTTAATGGAGTTTGGCCTGACTTGCTCTGGGCAGGTCCACTGAAGGGCGCACCATCAGCATCTGTGTCACCTTTGCACGGCTCCTCTTCCCAGTGACCTCCTGGGCTGTTCGTCTGCTTGCTCCAGTAACTCATCTTCACAGAACACATGAAATACCTGAACTTTCCAAAGAGCCTATTGTATCCATGGCCAATATGGATGCAATATTTTCCTCCTGGAAAAATGCAATATTTTCCTCCTGGAGTCTCTTTGTGCCCACTGCATAGAAGGAAGCAAAAGCAGCTGGGTGTTAGACCTTCACTTGTCAACCAAACCTCATTCTTTTTTCCTTTCTTAACACAGCAGTCCCTACTGATAGCTTTTTGTTCCCCCACCAGATCCTAAGGAAATGCTATTGCATTCCCACAGGCTTTGTTACTGCTATAAACCAGACCAACTCTCTGCTGCATATTTGGTGCCTCTCCCCTCTGATCAGGGCAACTTTGAGGTGTAA